>NC_056743.1:786631721-786707025 GCF_019279795.1 Protopterus annectens
TACTCATAGGAACCCCATAAAATCATATACTAATCCCTTTGAAAATCATATACAGTTTTTTGGGATTCTTAACAAGTAAACTCATTGAGGCAAACTATACTATAATCATGTTTGTGGTTAAATATTGGTTGCTAGTATGATGAGAAATAAATAGATTTATAAATGTGTGGAATGGCTCCTTACTCAAAGTTTTCTTGAGTGCACAGAAAAAATCGTACAAGCTACAGCTATGCTACCTTCTTTTGAATTACTGGGCTTCTGTCCTATCCAGATGTACTGTGAGCGTTTTGGAGCAAAGACATCGTAGCTATCTGAAGCTCATCTGGAGGAGTGAAGTGAAAATGTACGACACTGATCATGCAGCCATGATAATCTGAAGCATTCTCCTTCATAAGGGTTTTTATTTATGCATCATGACTGCTCAAGAAACAATGTTTAATTAAAACCTTAATGTAGGAAGTCTTGCTCCATCCACTGTTTATATGCATTGGAGCAATAAAATCTGTTTTAAAAGTTTCTGTGTGATACAGTTCTGAATATAGCTGTAATGAATAGCTTCTTCAAAGTACTGAACATGAGTATTTTGAGTGAAGTCACTAAATCTGAATCATGTTCTATTATTTTAGACTGTAATCCTAGTCTGTTCTGTCTGCTCTGCTATGGACTGAGGTTTCATATAAGAGGCAACATACATTACATCAGTTAGCAGCAACTGCCTAAACCTTAGTTAGACTACCTGAGTGGTACCAAAGACGTTTACTTCAGTGGCTATGCTTGCATATTCATCACCAACCAGTCCTGTGCCCACAATGCATGGACAGCTAAAAACACTTACCCATAGCCCAAATTAATTTCCTTCTATTATGAGTCTTTTCTTAAGGATAGTACTTTAGTGAGATAAGATGATCTCATTTCTACTCGACAGATGATATGGATGAAGCTGTATCTTCAAATAAGTCAGGTGAAATGTGTGTACAACTAGCAGTCAGCATGTTAGGAGAGGTTACAGAGGGAGATGCGACATAAAACTTTGCATATCTCTGAGTGACAAAGTGAAGCTCTAGGATACAATATGGATGGAATTACAGACCTCTCAACTGTCTAAATTTTGGAGGAACATTCCTATTTTCAAGCCTGATTTACAATGTCCCTATTTTTGGATGTATGTCCCTATTTTCAAGCTTGATTTACCTCTTCACACTGTTTTCTGAATTCCCTTCATCATATGTAAATTTAAAAAATGACTACTATACAAACCACATTACATGTCCTACATACTATTGGCAACTATAATTTAAAGAAAGAGGACACACATCTTACAACTTCTTTTTTCTGAAGCAGTGGTAGAATCTTACAATACAGTTGGTTAAAGTCTACAGATTTTACACTGATAATGTGCTTATAATTTTTGTCACACACCATTTTTTTAACGTGTTTCTAAGTAGTATCCCACATTCCAGTGTTGCATCAGGTAGCAAACTTGCCTTTGGTGTAGAAGGCTGTGGGTTCTATTCCCACACCAAGGAGATTGAATACTGATGCTGTAGTGCAGTATAATGGGTGGGTGTTGTACTTCTGTGAGGGTCATCCTTCAGATGACATGAGATGTTAAACTGGGCACCAGTCTTCTTGAGTTAGTGGCAACTCAGGTGGATGTAAAAGATTGCACAGCACCTAGTGAAAAAAGTTGTGGAAGTTCTCTAATGCCGTGGCCAAATTTCCCTTAGCAGTATAAACACCACCTCAGGTCTTCCTTGAAAAGGAGCTGCTAGCCTAGTGGGACTTTGTTCCTATTTTCAGTGTCTGCAGGTTGAAAGTTTTATCTGGAAAGACATAAATGAGGATTCAGTTCCTTTGACATGGTGGTGGTTGTAGTAGCATGACTTCATGCTCTGGAATGAGTTTAAGAAGCACTGACATTTACATGTATATTTCTCCATGTGCAATTACATAAATTCGAGTGCTGGGAGTGCCTTCTGTGTGGAGTCTGCATGTCCTCCCCACGGGTCAAGTCGCATTCCAAAAGACATGCGTGAATGGGCGTGCCTTCGTTGAAGGTTGGCAGTCGAGCTGGCAACTCGGCACCATAAAAAATCTACTGCCAATCATTAGCGGACTGGAGTTCTGCTGTGTTGACCCCTAATCGGGAAAAGCCGAAAGACAAACAACAACAATAGCAATGTCAAATTCTCCTGAAAACAAGTCGTCAGTCCATCCATCCATCTGGATGGTGGTAGGGCTAGACTAGCTGTGTGGATCTCTATATGCCACATCAAAGACAGGATACTGATTGGGACTACCTAGCAAGTGTCTTCAAGAACTCAGCCCTATAATCATGCCTAAAAACTTTGACATGGGCCATTACTGGAGTTATAGCTGAATGATTCAGAAAACCCTGTAATTTGATTTGTTTTCCTCTCATTTATTCTGTTTTTGAAAATTATGTGGAAGTACACTTTGTGAGAAATGTGATTACATAATAAGTAACTTGCAAACAAACAGTAAAATGACCACAAACAATTTTAAATGTATATAATATTGTTGAAACCACCTTCTTAAAAATATATACCAAAGCTATGCAATGCCACTTGGGACTGCAATGGCCTTACCCTCTGCTACCTTTATCCGAAGTAAAAGATAAATAGACAAGATTTTAATATTTGTATGAGACTGTATCTTATTCTAGCATTGTTTTTACATCTGCTTTATTGATTACCTTTTTTTCATATGGTTGAGTCCAGAGATGGATTTCTTGAGTTTATATTGTGCATTAGTGGAACCTCCATGTTTTTCTTACAGTATTTCTGACTTCAAGGTCAGCTTTTTAGACATTGAACTATTAGTGAAAAAGAACACTTTGCACTGTAACATTTACACAAAAGGCACTTTCTCCCACTATTACAAGTATTTCAGTAGTGCTCAACTTACATTTTTAAAGGAGAAGGTTATAAGGAGTAATTGTTACACCTGTCTAACTTAATTACAGACGATGATAGGTTTAAGTAAGAGACAAATGCTGAAAAATAAACCTTTTTCTTTTTTTGTAGAAACAGAGGCAACTTTGAGACAAATAATTCAAAAGAGGGGCAGTGATTATAAATGCAAAGTCTACTGTTCGTATTAAAAGCAGGGACCCTAAGGACTACAATAGTGATTTTTATTAAACTTAATCCACAATATTATTAGAATCATAAGAAAATCCCAAAAGGTAAACCAGAGCTATATAAAGTGGTTGCTGGCAGACCAGTATCTAAAGCCAAGAGAATCAGTAACCCGAAGGAGTTACTAAAATGGGTTGTATAGCCCTATCTGTGGAAATACAGAAAAAAAAAAAACAGTGCTCACCTTTGTAGAACATGTTCCCAATGTGGATTTATTAAGGCAGATCCAGTGTTGGCACAGAAACACAGAGTAAAAACTTGATGCCAAGAAATATCTTAATTGCAATTTAGCTGGAATTGTTTAGATTGACACATGCAGCTTGAGATTGTCCAAGCAGGCTTTCATCCAGGATTTATGAACATGTTAGGGGAATAAAAATAAAGCAAACTGCCAATGTTTTGTATAGATATTCTTTAGTTTGCAGCAGTTTCAACAAATTAATTTTTGAGGGTGGTGGCATAGATATAGAATACAGGAACAGGGACTTTGGAGGAAGAAAGGAGTAAAGTGGATTTGTTATCTCCTCTCCTCATGGGGAGAATATGGGAGTGCATGCACAGTGTGCACATTTCTGTGACTGAATACCCAGTGGAGGTCAGTAATGTCACAGGAGTGGTAGTTGGGGGGCATTGTTATTCTGGAGGGTTACACCAACTGCTGAAACAAGTAACACACACTCTTGGTGATGCTCAATGCATGCAGGACCCTGAGTGTGCTAATGGGGATGTGCTGTGGGGTTAGGGTCACAGACAGCCATTAGGTGTTGTTTGCTTTCTTTATAAGTAATGGCTCTTGCTCTGATGTCTGGGGAACAGATTTGTCATTTGACTGGGACAGAGTCAAATGGTCAGCAGACAGTGGAAATGAAGAGAGTCAATTTAACCGAGTGAGAGGGTGGGCAATGTATAAGTGAGGGGTTACATTTAAGGAGAACATGCAATAAAATATTTGCAGTGAAAGAGATAGTTGCTACCCTTTTGCATTTTCTCTTGTCTGTACTTTCTTTGTAACAGGTGCGTGATGCTTCTTTGAACAAGCTTTTGTTTAGCACATTTTAAAACTACATTGTATGTATTTGATTTCAGATGGCTCATGATTTCATTTTACTGGAGCCAGTTTAGAGAAGGCTGTCGCTCATCAGTAGTGGTTTTAAATCTGGGTCTGACTAGGGATATAATGTTATCGAACTCATCTCTCAGGAGTAACTTTTGTTGTCTGATTTATACTTCAGACCTCCAAGGTGAACAGGGTCCTTGATTAACAACTCTGAAAATTAGACAGGAAAAAGAATGTTTGCCCTTTCGATGACTGGTACCATTTGCAGTGTTACAACAGGTAGCATTGGTGGGTTCTTTAGTCAATGAGGAGAATGACTGCATATTTTGTTGATTTCTGTTTGCAGCTTTTGAGTATACATGCTAGAATGGATTATTATTAAAGGCAGTTCATATTCTAGCTTGGGCATTAATAGATTTTTGGCTAGGGATTTGTGGGGTTTTGGAGTTAGCAGACTGGACATTCTATTGCAGAGTTTGAGTTGGGCAAGGTGTTTTGGCAATGATGTTGTCAATGGGTTGAAAGAAAGTGAGGTATGTTGGCTAAGTCTTAGATACTTTTGTTGCAAGATCAGCTAGAGAACATTGAATTTTAAATCAACTATGCACAAATAGGGATTTTTTGGAAACTTGCTTGATGTTACAAAGATCAAATGGCTGGATGTTAGGTTGATAATGAGCAGCCTATTTTTGGAAAGTGGTTTGAATTTTATGACAAGATTTTACTGTTGGGATATAGTCAGCATACATAATAAGGTTAAGTTATTACAGGTCTCTGGTGATATTAATATATATATATATATATATATATATATATATATATATATACACACACACACACATACACAGAGAGAGAGAGAGAATAGCAGTGGACTAAGAAAGAAAAGAGGGAGTTAGAGTATGGCTTGGAAATTAAATTTACAAAGTTTAAAGAATGGAGGATGTGGTTCACAGTTTCAAATGCCCTAGTCATGTCTATAAAGAGCCTTCCTGCTAGTTTAGATTCAGTCAAGTTATTGCAGATAGAGTATGTAGTGCTGTATAAGGCCAGTGATGGAGTTAAAGGCTTATTTGAAGCAATGCTAGGCATCACACAGAAAGCTGTCCTTATGACTGAAAAACAAACTTACAAGCAAATACTGGAGGGAAGAGACCTGCAAATGGTTTAAAGTATTTGTTTTCATTGGGCTGGACTTTTACAGGGAATGGTACTATGATGGCATGTTTAAAGACTTTGGGGAAAAATGAATGCCCAGTGTGATTCATAAACATGTTCCCTGATTCATATTGTAGTGAAGGTTTTACAACTGCATGTAAATGCAGTAATCAGTAGACATGGCAATGTTTAATAAGTCCCTTATATATGTCAGTGTGCTGCTATTAGGACAGCTGTGTTGTACTGATGGAAGACACATTCTTGCAATACAAATATACTGACAGAGAGTAAAAAACTATCTAAGTGCATCCCTCACAGTGTTTGATGTGCATCTTTACACATCAGTTTTAGGAATATGATCAAGACAAAATAATGCATGACTTCCAAGATGACTGCATACTGAGTAACAGCTTAATTTCAGCTCTCCCAGTGTGGAAACAGAAATGCAGAAAAGTGAGCCAGTGAGTTTATCTTTGAGGTAGATTTCAGTTACTGGCTGGTAAGTGCAGTGCCTAGATGCCATCAAAGAAGAAATTTAGAAAAGCTGAGAAAAAAATCAATCACAAAAGGTGAGGGGAAAATACTGGCTGGGAAGAAGCCTGCAGCTATTCAACAAAAATCAGTTCAAGCTCCATCTTTGGTGCAAGACATGACTATTAATAATCTAGACTTAAAACTAAGTCAAAAGTGCTCATAGCTGATTAAAATAAGCAAAACACTAAAAGAGTATATCAACTCAAGTAACAAGAGGCTGGAAAAACTGGAGGAGCTTTAAACAGATATTCAGAAGAGCTGATAAAACTGCAAAAATCAGAGATCAAAATGAAGAAAGGGCTGGCCGAGTATGGGACTTCTCAAGAAGAAAGATTTAAAAAATGGTAGAATTAGAGGACAGATCACATAGGAAAAATCTGAAATTTTCTGCAGTACCAGAGAAACTGTAAGTAACAGAATGCATTAATTTTATGAAAGCACAAATAAGCACCTGGACTGGTATTCCACAGAGGGAATTGTTAACTGAAAGGACCCATTGTGTTTTTCTCCAAACCTGACTATAAGAAAGCAGCCTAGACCTCATTTAGTAAAGATGCAATCCTACCAGTATAAAGAGATAATTCTGGCAAAACTGTCAGAAGTACATAGTACTAAAATTTAGATACAGCAGAGTATTTGTTGAAAATGATAGTTACAGTACACTAGCCAGATGAGGAGTAAATCTATTCCAGTAATCAGGGAATGTCAAGAAGAAGGTGTGAGATTCAAGCTGCTGTATCCAGCTATCTTCAGAATATTTTTTCCTGGACAGTCATTTTTTATGCAGAATATACTAAGAACAAATTGTAAAACTTTGAACAACAAAAGGTGAGCAGAAGGGGGTTATGCCTCTTATTTTTCTGATAATAATGCCAGTGAAAACTTTTCCAATGTTCCAAAGGAAAATTCTTGAGAGACAGGAAAAAGCACAGGGGTTGACTTGAAAAAAACAGAAGGACTTTGGAAATGAATCAGTGACTGACAGTGTGATATGGAGATCAATAGGAAGAAAGCCAGAAATTAATGAATAAATGTGGGATTACAAAGCATTAATCACATTTGTGAAATATGGTGGGACAAAAATAAAAACGGAAATATTGGTACTTGTTTGATGTTGTTAAACTTGTAGGGGTCTTCAAAGCATATGTACTACTTCATGTCATTAATGTTTGGAAAAACAGAGAGAGAGGAAGTGGCATGACATATACTGTATGCTGTAAAGTAAAGCCTTTTCATTTATTTTTGTGTGTAATAAGATACTAAAGTAAACAGGTGCACCCCTTTCCCTTCTTTCTTTCTTCTTGTTCAGTTTTAAGAAATGTAAGCACAGCAACTTAAAAAAGAGAAGAAAGCCTACACAAAAGAGCATGATATATATAAAAACTGATATGCTTTTTCTTACTTTTGCAAAGGAGAAAGACTGGATTAAGGCTCTTGGCTTGATCTAATATATTTTAAGGGGAAACAAGTAAATAAAAGAACACTGAATGTAATGAATGGTTTTACTTTAGAAAATAAATGTTCAAAGTGCAGCATGAGAAGCTTGTAGCCAAAGACAATTTTGTATATGGTTTTCGTGTTTCTATGGAGATAAGCTGATAAAGGCAATAAAAACAGAAAACTTTTTTCTTGCAATGGCTAGAAGATAATGTGTTCTGAAAGCATTTAAGTTGTTTTCTACATCTAGAAGAGGAGTAAAGATAAGATAAAAAACAGATAGCAGTTAACGTAAGTAGAAGCACAGGCTGCACCATGCATCTTAGAAGGGATTAAACTTCACTACAGGTTAATTCAAGCCTGTGACTGTAGCTGTCAGTCTGTGTTAATTGTTCCTAATAGGAGGGTTAAACTTCAGTGTTTGAATATGCATATAGTCTTGCATGCTAATAGGTCATGGGAGTGTTCTGGGCATGTGTATTTTTCTTTAAGGGTTTTCATTAAAACAAAAAGTCTTGTAAAATGTGATGTAGATTCAAATAGATAGGGCAAGAAACAACAGTATAAAATATTAATTTGCCAAGTGTTGATGTATGCATGTAACACAAAAGCTGAAACTAGATATTAAAAGTTGTTATACATGTTGACTGGGAATAACAACTTCATGTCATAATAATAACACTTTCTATATTATCTTTAAATGTGAATGATCTCACAGGTATATGCTAAAAGAAAGAGTAGTGAAGTATATTAAAAATGCTAACTGCAAATAGTTATGCTGATACAGTAGATGCATTAGGAATGAACTGACATGTGACTTTGATAAAGAAAGGATATCAGGAAGGTTATTCTGCAGAATATTTAGGACAAAGCAAAGGGGATTACTTATGGTAATTGTTGGAGGAGCTATAATAGTGATAAAAGAGGAAAAAAGAAAATAATGTTAGATTTGTAGTAGTAAGGGGCTACTGGCAAATGTGGAGGATTATTTTGGCATGTATTTATATTCCACCTAAAACTGCTACAGTGGTTCTTAAGAAAATTCTGTGAGAAATAATCAGCTTTCTTATTTATAGATGGGAACTGGAATTTGATTTGCAGCAGTAAGGATGTATGGGGGGGGGGGGCTAAAAGGGCACATATAACAAAAGAAGGTAGATTTTTGAAGAAATTTATGAAACTATTTGGTATGGAAGATGGGAATTCAGTAGTAGGAGCTCAGAAATAATTTGCATATTATTCCCCAATGTACAAACAATGGGCTAGGCTACACAGAAATTATATTTCACAGGAGCATGTGCATTTAATTGAATGTTTTGATATACATCCAATAACTATTTCCGATTACACTCTAATAATAATTAAAATAGAAATGCAGCATAATGCAATAAAAATGAGACACTGATTCTTCCCTATTTATATGTCAAACAGAAAGGAATTTAAGGAATATGTAGCTGCAATTATTCAGGAGTTATTAGGGAAAATAGAAATTTCTTTAGAAAATATAGCTAGGGAGTCTGATAAAATGAAAGGGTTTAAAAACGGGTTATAAATAAAAGCAAAAGATACTGTTAAGACAAGAATTATTTAGAAGGACCGACAAAGGTTAAAGTACTGCAGAACGGCGGGGAGGGGGGGGTCTCACAGAACAGGAGGAGGTACAACTGTGGAGTGCTAAAGGGAAAATAAGGGACTGCATTCATAATAGGGTCTATATCACATAGTCAATATGTCAAAACTTTGACTATGTAAATATCAAACCCAAAGGTTTGAAAACTGAATACTCTGAACATTCAGAACAACAATTTTTTTCCCAGGGAAAGAAATCACTGTTCCGGTACAAAACGCGGAAACATACGAACACTAAATACTGTTACTAAACACACCCCCTACTTAAATATACCAACTCCGAGATCGCATCACAGTGGAGGAAATAGCAAAGCCATGGAAATGGCCCACCGAATTCTTTCCCTGGGAAAGAATTCTATGTTCTGCGACTTCATTATTTTAAGACTTCGAACTTCCCAGTTTGAAGTTACAGCATTCAGACTTATGAGCATTCTGACTTCTGATATACACCTGTGATAATATGCATGAGTTTAGAAAAATTGCTGTTAAGCAACTGTTGTTTGATAACTTCAGAGCACAAAAGAAGTTTAGCACAATGGTTCAGGCAAGAGAAAGTAGAAAGGGCTGTTGCAACATTAGGGATCCTATAATAAGTAAAATTACCAGAGATCCTATAGAGGTATTAGAAATATTTCAGACATTTTATGAAAATCTGTATAAAGCAGAGAAATGTGAAAATCAAGAAAAAAAAACACAAATGGAAATGTTTATTGAAGAATTAATTATGCCAGGGTTTGAGATAGATGAGGGTCAATTACTAACAGGATGGGAGGAGATAAGATAAAATGGTAATGTATAACCAGTCTACAGGGAAGTCTCCAGGAATAGATTGTATTCCTATGGAATTTTTGAAGCTAAGAATGAAGAAAGTGATAAATATCTGGAAGGTTTTGTTTAACAGTATTTTGATAAATATCTGGAAGGTTTTGTTTAACAGTATTTTGATAAAGATCTGGAAGGTTTTGTTTAACAGTATTTTGATAAAGATCTGGAAGGGTTTGTTTGACAATGTTTTAAAGGGAGAAGCACCAACATCCTGGAAGGAAGATGTGGTGGCTGTAATACATAAAGATGGCAAAGACACATCCAATCTGGCTTCATATTGACCCATTTCAATTTTAAGCCATGATTATAAAGTTTTTGTCTATAGTGGCTGAAAGAATGGCAATGGTGATATCCAAACTGATAGACATGGATCAATATGGTTTTGTTGTGGGGAGGCAAAGATTTAACAACATTACTAAAGCAATGATGATCCAGAAGAAAGCTGAATGTAAGAAAATACCACTGTTGTTGGTGAGACTTGATGCAGAGAAAGGATTTGAACAGAGTAAGCTGGGATTTTTTTGAGTAGGGCAGTGGAAGCATTTGCATTCCATGATAAAATAATAAGCTGGGATTTTTTTGAGTAGGGCAGTGGAAGCATTTGCATTCCATGATAAAATAATAAGGTTGATTAGGAAGATATAACAGGGATCCAAAGTAAAAATTAAAGTGGAGGGTTCCTCTCTGATAAGGTCTGTCTGAGAAGAGGAACTAGGCAGGGGTGTTTTCTTACCCCTTTGCTATTTGCATTATATTTAGAAGCATTGACAGAGAAAATAAAGGACTCCGAAATTCAAGGATATAATTGATATGGTAATCAAGAAAAGTTGTTTTATTTTCTGATTATATTAATTTGGACCTGATAAAAGTAGAAAAAGACATTTCAGTGTTGTGGAACATTCTGAAACAGTTTCACGTCTTTTAGGGATGCAAAATGAATGAAGGCAAAATAAAGGCAATAGCTGTAAACTATGTACCCGCATATGAATTAGTTCAGGGTTAGAGTTAATTGGGGACATGACAAAATGAAGCTGTGACAAATGGAAGAACTAGCACAACTAGTTAGAATTTTGTAAATAATAATATGTCATTGGTGAATATCGAAATGATGGTGCTTGTGTTACAAATGTATTAGAACTGTATGTCATGTGTATATCAAACTGCTTGTACAGACGTTTGTGTGTGTTGAAAAGCTATTTGTAAAATGCTTGTGTTTAGAATGGATCCACCGTGTGCCCTACTGGAAGAAAACAGAAATGTACATGCAGTACTGTAACTGTTTAAATGTATATATTTTAATAGTGGAAACTCGAATGCAAGAGGTTAAATAACTGAAATTAAATTACTTTATGACTAGGCCATAAAAGATGGTATCTAAGTTTTTAATACAGCAAGAGACACAATGTTTGTACTAGGAAACTTTCTGTATTGTCTTTAGGTGAACTAATTACTAGCGTAGAAAGCATGAAGGAATGCAATTTTTTTATGACTTCCAGCATCTGCAAGAGATCTGAGGAGAAGCCCTTGTCTGTATATTTTTACAGGTAGATGCTAAATTCTTCCAGCTTCAGCAAAGGGGGGTTTGGCCTCGGGACTAGAAGTCAGATGACAAGAAGTGATGTAATTCTGCAAGCTATCCCAGCAGTAATATTTGAGATATTATTTTGAAACGTCTCTTAGTGAGACAGAGCATTCTGCATTCTGTCTTGGACCTGACAACAACGAGAAGCACCATTCACCACATCTGCCTTGCTCTATTACTAAGTTCTTAGGTTATAGTAATTCTCTTAGATTCAGTAAGGAATATAGTGAAGCTTAGTTGAGATATTTTTCTTTATTTATTTCAGACTGTCCTGCAATGTTGTTTTCAATATTTCCTGTGGTTTTGAACTCTGATGTCACTGTGAATGTATATTTGGTATTGTGCTCTTCTTTTATTATTTATTATTAAACATATTTAAACCTTTCATTGTAGCTGATCTGTGTAGAGATATTTAAGTTTTGAGAGTATCTGCATATTTATTTGTTGACACTGTGTGGGCCACTCCTAACAGCCTTGCTCTTGGTCAAACTAGCATTGGTGTTAATATTAATATTACACAGTAAGCTTGGATACCCTTTGTTAAGGGCCTTAAAGTAGCTGATAAGGGGTTCTGGTGGCAGTGAAAACTACTTTATAGTCTGGGCAGAAGGGAGCATAGCTAGTAAACCTGTGGCAGCCTTTCTCAAGTGTGTGTGTGTGTGTGTGTGTGTGTGTGTGTGTGTGTGTGTGTGTGTATGTTGTGTAAAACAAATCTCCAAGAGTGTGTGTGTCAGCTACTTAGACAGGGACATGAAGCAATGGTTGGACAGAGTGTTGGAGGACTTGGCTTGGAATGCTTGCTAAGGACTCAACTCTATAGCTGTGCCAGTGGGGAGTCTTAATGGAGATCTGGAGAAAGACTGAGTAGCCAGCCCTGGACTGACTGCGGCCTCTGTGTGCTCTTAAGGGAACTTGCACTTGATGTAGAGCACTGCATCTTGAAATACTGTGTGTGCGTACTTACCATCCTCCCAGTGAACATTCCCCACTGTTGCCCGTGGTGAGGACTGATCCTCTTTGATTACTGGTTGGCAGTGGAGGATCATCACAGAAGTACTTAGCAGTATGGATTAAAAAGGATTCTATTATGGCAGCTAAGGATATGTGGGAAGAGACTAAAATGATAACATAAAAAATGAGACATTGGATGCTCTGTTTTATGGGCATGGATAGCAAGATATAAGCAGTGAATATCTTTTTAGTCCCTTTTGTTTTATATACAGGTCAGGTATATTTTTATCAACCATGGATAGTGCTTTGGATAGCAATTAAAAAGTTGAAGGACTTTATCTGAGAGGGGAAGAGGGCAGGAGTCACGTGGGATAAGTTTTTCCTTCCAACAGGACAAGGTAGTTTGGGATTACCTGATTTGAAGGGGTATTTCAGAGCTACATAGTTAAGACTTATATACATAGCACAACCAGAAAGGTATAACTCAAAGTGGAAACCGATTATGATAACACAGGGGTTAAGCTCAAGAAATAAGAAAAGACTGGGATTTTGGATGCAGATCCTTAAGGAGAACAATAGCCATACAGAATATTATATTCATAAAGTAGCACAAGGTACTCGTTAAGCTGAAGAAATAAGGAAAGGCTGGGATTTTGGATGCAGATCCTTAAGGAGAACAATAGCCATACAGAATATTATATTCATAAAGTAGCACAAGGTACTCGTTAAGCTCAAGAAATAAGAAAGACTGGGATTTTGGATGCACATCCATAAGGAGAACAATAGCTATACAGAATATTATATTCATAAAGCAGCACAAGGTACTTGAAGAACTAAGCCAACAAGGAAATGTTGAACAGACATTCTGCTGAGAGAGATGACTGCAATTAGGGGTACAGAGAATAGGCAAGAGGGGGGATGGAATTTACTGGAAAAAATGGCAAAGGAGCCAGTGTATTGGGAGCAAATAATTAGAGAATGAAAGGCAATAGAATTGGAAGAGACCAAGAATTAATTTGGACTGCAGGCTACAGATAGACTTCCCTTTCAAGGTCTGATATTAGAGTACAGACAAAGAGAGCAGAATAGGGGATCCTAAGTGAAAGATCAACACTGGTAGAGTATTTAGTTGGATCTAGAACAGAAGCTGCTGTTAAAAATATATATAATTAGTGGGGTATATAAACTATTGTATGATAACTATAGGAAACAATCAGAGGAGGTTAGAAAGGATTGGAAAGGGATATTGGATAAGGAATTCACAAAATAATAATGTGAGGGGTATATGTATGGCTGCTAAATATGCAACAAAGTCCAGGAGATTTATGATCTTGGCTTGGAAGTGTCTGCATAGGTATTTTACACCCCAAACAGACTCCAAAGTTTTCCTCTGGTAGATTGCAAATGTTGAAGGTGTGATGTGGAATAAATAATTGAGAATATATTTTTACGAGTGCAATGAGCTGGCAGACTTTAAAAGTTCCCTGCAGACTACTCTTTTATAAATACTAGGTGAGCAAACTGGTATAACTAAGGAAATATTTTTTTTTAGCTGTGATACAGAATCAGAACTGCCTAGACATAGTAAGCCATTGATAGGTTCAATTCAAGTGGCTGCCAAAAAAGCAATTACTAGAAAAAGGAAATTGTAGTCTAAACCAACCATACTAGAAGTAGTGAATATAGTGACAGAGATAAAAGAACTGGAAGTGGGATGTTTAGAAGGAGCAAATTATATATAAAAGTGGGAATTGTGGGAACAATGCATGCAGAATTATGTTTTGGAGGAGGAATGATGTTTAAGGGAAGGCAGGCATTGAATGAGCTATGTAATGTTTGACTGACAATGGCCGTACAGAAGATTATAAGTGATGTATAATGTTTGCAACCGAAAATATGTCAGTATGGTTTGTTTTCGTTTATGGAAATATATGATTTCCTATGTCATAAATGATAATTCAATAAGCATGTTTCTTCTTTATAAAAAGACAAAACAATGCAAGCTCACCTTATTCAGATTGCTACTAGTTTTTGATGGTGTATGTCTGCACGAGGGTGTAAGAGGGTTTGTGAGCACAGTCAGATCTAGCACTGGGTGACCTAAGCAGTTGCCTAGGGCCTACTGACTGGGGGGGGGGGCAGAGATCTGCCACTGCATTAAATTTAAGTAATTATTTCTTTAAAAATAATATATTTCCTCTTTAAGGATGCACTCTGTGCATGCGTGTAGTACTAAAGACACAAAACAATGCAGATTGCCCAGGATTTTAAACTTTTGTTGTATTTAATTTGTACACAATGGCAGTTTTCATAGTCCATTTCCACCCATTTTAATGTTAAATGCATTGTTTTAAGCTCAGCTGGATTGTAATAAGTACTACTGACAAACCAAACAGTACTGTGTTGAAAGGGAGATAACAGGGAAAGTTGTCTCATTTGCATAATTTCAGATGAGACAGCATTCACTTCATGCTGATTTATCTTCCTGTTTGAAATATGCCACAAATCCCCAGTATTTTCAGCTAAAGACATTACCAGTTTGATCCTCAGAATAGCTGATAACCTTTCTAAATGGACAGTCACATTTTTGTTTTCTGTTTACAGTTTGTACAACCTGACACTGAACATGCAGCAACCTTGGATCTTTTCTGGGCTGGGGGAAAGATGTCTACAGAAGTTTTAAGCAGCTTCAGAAAAAAAGTTGCATCTTACATAGCAGCCTTGCCAAGAGCTTTAAGACTGAGACATTTATTAGTTCTGACTGAATTTTCTCTGCTGTAAAGAGCTACATTGTTTGTGTGACTCCTAATGCATATCTGCGCCTAGCTTTGTTAAAATTCATACACTTTTAGGTAGTATATGAGAGATGCAAATGTTCATACAACAGAAAAAGTTTTCTTCTGTTTGTTTCCTTTTCTAAATTTTTGATGCTGAACTGATTTTTTATGCTAATATATGACCACCAACTTCCTATAGTTTTCATGCAATATGTGCTGCATGTGATGATTTACTGCAAAATATACTGTGTTATTCACCTCTGATTTGTTTATAACTGTGCCATTATCTGTATGATACTGGTGCTACAACAGCATGAGCTATTAGAAAATAAACTGAATGCTACCATATACCCTTTTGGACATTATTCTCATATTATACAATGCCCGATGTGTGGCTGTGTTCCTGT
Organism: Protopterus annectens; assembly: GCF_019279795.1. Classification (NCBI taxonomy): domain Eukaryota; kingdom Metazoa; phylum Chordata; order Ceratodontiformes; family Protopteridae; genus Protopterus; species Protopterus annectens. Next base: position 786,647,237 of record NC_056743.1, read on the forward strand.
TTAATAATTGTTAGTCTGACAAGATGCCATTCAAACTTCTTCTTTTGGCTTTTCCTGGTTAGGGGTCACCACAGCAGATCACCTGTCCACTCATGATTGGCAGTGGAGTTTTTATGGTGTCAACTCAAGTTGCCAGCCGGGTGCCTGACCTTCCACAGAAGGCATACACATGCACACACTCACACCTAGGGCCAATTTAGAGTGTCCAATCCACCTACAGCATGTCTTTGGGATGTGGGAGGAAACCAGAGTACCAGGAGGAAACCCACATGACCATGGGGAGGACATGCAGATTCCACATAGAGGATCAAACTGGAGAGCCTCTTGCTGTGAGGCAACAACACTAACCACTGCACCACTGTGGCTGCCCACAAGATGCCATTCAAACTATTGTTTCTAATCCTAGATACGCAATACTGGTAATGCTAGAGCTGAGGTGACAGGAATGCTGCTTCATCCAGGCTGATTGGTAACATGGTAATCTAATGCTTGTTATACATGGCAATTCCACACAACATAAATGTAGCATTTGTTTAGCAGCTGTGCTGTTGCCTGACTCTGTGCACTGCTGTAGTACAATGACACATGTAGAACAAATATCAGATGCCTGTGCTACATTATGCTAACAGCTTGTGTTTTATCACCATTCTTAAAACAGCACTGTCTGTTGACATTGCTGGAGTCATATTTTCTAGCCTATGTAAATATCTAATGATTTTATGTGCTGCTATGTCTCTACTATAACACATGGAAATGCTAGTCATGAGGGCAGTGGCAGATTAAGTGTACCTTGTATGCTGACTGGTTTTTAAACCAGATCTCCAATCCACAGACACAATTTTTTGGACCACACACAACTAACTGCACATGTTCTTTTGGATTTACATTCCTAATTTAATAAAATTCAAACTGCTGTCATTATTATTCATCCATGTCCAGACTCAACACTTAGATACTTGACTGTATACACCTCAAATGTCCAAGTGTGATAAAAATGGTCATAGTAAAGTATTTCAATTTGTTTTGCACATATATACTAGTTCTGCAAAACCAGACTAATGACTAACTTGATAATGACAGACAGAATAAGATGCTCTCATTCATTAACAGTTAGCCATTTTCATCCACAGACATCCCCTTTACCCAGCAATTAATAGCCTTATTGCTGACTGTGTGCACTTCTGTTATCTCATTGCAGATGAAATAAACAAGTAATTATGGATACAATAATGTATTTCTAGTTTGTTTCTTACAAGCACATAATAGCCCACATATTCCAATGTATGTGACACAAATGCACACAATCCTGCAATGCGGGACTGTTTATACTGAGGAAAAGACAAAAAGGCATTTTATTTTCATCCACGGACAGCCCCCCCTACCCTAACCAGCAGTAATAATCACTTTGTAGAACTGACCTCATCAGACTATGTTAAAAAATGCTTTCTCAATGTCACAGTATAAGAATTAGAAAAAAGACAAAAAATAATCAGGGATAAAGGCTCAAAATCAGGGAAAATTTAAAATTTTTTTTAATATAGAACATTGCTAAAATAATAGTTTTTTGTACTGACATGCATTTTCTGAATGATATGAAGTCTGAAAACTCTGTCTGTTATTATTTAGTGACTGCGATCCTCAGATTTTGCCAGGAATCCATGCATTTTATGAGAAACAGTATGGAAATCAATGCAGTACTTGTATTGTTCTATTTCTTGTTTTTGTACTAGTGCCTGTATTGTTCTTTAGATTGTACTGTATTGTACTATTATGTTTGCTTGTTCTTGCATTGTACTCTACTATTGCCTGAATTGTATTCTCTAAAATATTCTTTGTAATATTGTTTTTGTAATACTGTGAAGAGTTTCTCCCCGGGTCTCCGCTGAAAAGAGGCCCCTGGCCCAGTCTGGCAATACCCGGTAAGCAAATGTAATAAATAATAAATAAATAAAATAAATATGAAGAGGTAGTATCACAAGTTCAAATCAAGGTAATAAACAATCTGTGAAAAAAAGTAATGTAACAGCATTAACAATGAAAAATGATCCTCCCTACAGGTTAATAATTAATGCGAGCAACAACCAGCACTTAAAAAACTTGCCACACTCCAAGACTGATGAAGCAAAGCCAATAAAATGCTTACTGCTACTATTTGTGAAGTTAGGGCCATGTCTCTCAAATTCTTTGCTCAAGAATTCTAGCCAAAGCCAGAATAATGGGTGTGGGGAGGAGAACAAAGACCCCAAATCAGGGACAATTTTAAATATTAGTCAGATTCATTAAAAATTGCCGACAACAGGTTTTGCCTAAACATGCATTTTCTGAATTACAAGAATGAAACTCCAATGTCAGGTACTAATGACTGAATGCAATTCTCAGTGATTTATCAAAAAATCAAAAGTTTTATGATGACAGGTTAATAACATAAGGGAAAATTAGGACATTCTGCAAAAATCAGGTACAGTTGAAGATGGTTAAGTGTCCCCTCATCTAGGTTTAATGTCTGGAAGGTGTTATGTTAAAAATGTTGATCAATGCTCTACCCTAGGTAAGAAATGCAAATAAATAAAAAATTAATCAGTCAATCAATCAATCAATCAATCAATCAATCAATAAATGACTTGAGCCTCATCATCTGTCTGCCACATATAAAGATGAAGTTGTGCCAGCCCATCACTATAGCAAACAGCACAAAACAAAAACAATGTTTAAATAACCTGCGAGTAGTTTCTGCCACTTGGGCATACGCAGTCTGCAGCTATGACCTATGCTGTTTACAGATCATCCATTTATTGGACACTCTGCAAGGGATATTGCCAACAATCAGTTGTCTTTTACCAGTCTCAAAGCAGAGCAAGTGATTTTCCCCATTTTCCACTGGAGAAATCACACTGTCCAATTGTGCTCCTTAGAGTGTTTAAACCTACAAACACAATTTCATCTACTCTGGCATGCATTCTGAGGCTATGACCTGTGATGTTTATATGTTGCACATGCACAAACATAGCTAGTATACAGAAATACTTGTGCTGGCATATAAATAGTTTATTTTTCATTACACTGTTAAAAGTGCTTATACTACATTGCATATAAATGAGTTATCAGGGCTGAATGCACTCCTACAGACTACTGAGAGGTGATTATGCCTAGCATAAAAGATATCACCAGACCCTACTTTGATGAATCTTTTGTACAACAAACAGCATCATAACCATTAGATCTAAAGACATACATTTTGCTTGCAACATAAATAGGACATGCTGGAGAGAGAGAGATATGTATCTCAGAGAATACCTTTTCTCTGTTACAGGCCCCTCATCCATGTGAAACAAAGTCCCTCTCTAACCCTAATTAAGCATACATTGGACCATTGGATGGGAAGTGAAAAATTCTCCTAAGGTGCAGCAACTACATCTCTGATGGACAGTCAAGTAAATCATGTCATAACCAAGAATCACCCCTATATAAACATCTGAAACATACAACTTGGGTTGTATTGCTAGTCTTATAAAGGCCGTAGTGGTCATTTGCTAGTGTACACCTATGAACTCATCAATGTAAAAACAGCTTTAAATAAAACTGCTTTAAGTTTAGATAGCCTAGTCAATATGCTAGGTGCCCACCAGCAATGGAACTGCTGGAGCTGTGGGCCATAGGATGCCTCTCAAATCACTCCTATTATACTCAGCCATTATACGAGGGTCCTAGTATTTGTTTATTAGCTGTGTTATTCTGATTCCTTTGATAACTGTACCTATATCACTAACACTAACATGCATGCACTGCTGCTCACAGAATATTGTGCAATGCTGCTATTTCAGTACCTGTTGGTCCAAAATGATATTTTATGTTTTAATACCTAGTGTGACACTTTGCCAATGGTTTCAACTATTTTGTAGTGGCCCATTCTGGTCACTGTCATGATGGCAACAAGCATAGTGGGGGGACTTCCTTATTCCCAGCAATAGTCTCTGTCTCATTTTGTGGGATCCCTAAGCATCCCTGAGTATAGTTAGAGAGCGAATCTTCCCATCATGCTTGTGTGCCTGTGCAGGATCGTCCAAGTAAATTATGTGCCTGGCACTTCTCCTGTGGGAAGCAGATAGATGCATGTGCCTACAACAGGGCATCCTCTGAGTGAGCTTTATCTGATATTCATCTTATCATCTTATGAGAGGCACTTAGGGTGCATGTACCTTTCCCTAGACTACATACAAGTGAGCTGTGTCTGGTACTTTTACTATAGACAGTACCTAAGGGGGCGCATTAACTAAGTGAGCTTTGCCTGGTACTTCTGCTACAGGCACTACCTAGGGGTCAGCATTTTCTAAGTGACTTGTGTGATATTTCTACTATTACCATTAAGTAGGGGGCAACATCCTCTAAGTAAGCTATGCCTGGAACTCCCACTAATAGAAGCACAAGGGGCTACACTCACAGTGTTTCTTAAAAATCTCAACTCATTGACTCTACTCTGAGATCCTATTGGTTTACTAACCAACCCACTAAGTTCTGCACAATGAGCCCATCTACCTGTGAAGCAACCTAATTTCATCCACTTGTATCCATGGTCTCATCCTTTCACATCATTGTCCAAAGCCCATAGCCATACCCTGTAGCTCAGGATATGGACAAAGACTGACTGGTAATTTCCTGCTTTTACCTGTGAGCCAAGTCTACCTTCACCACCACCTGTCTAGTATAATACCTGCACTACTAGTCCTTTGAGTATTCTTACAGCTACTTGTTTTTCTTTCGACTTTTCCCCATTAGGGGTCGCCACAGTGGAACTCCGGTCCTCTAATGATTGGCAGTTGATTTTTACAGTGCCAGCTCGACGCCCAACCTTTAACGAAGGCACACCCATTCACGCATGTCTTTTGAACGCTACTCGACCATGGGGAGGACATGCAGACTCCACACAGAAGGCGCTCCAGCCGAGAATCGAACAGGAGAACCTCTTGCTGTGAGGCGACAACGCTACCGCTGCACCACCGTGGCTTAGTATTCTTACAGCTACTACTTCACTTATTTGCTCTTCAGCCTCCAGACCCTCAATGTCTTCATCTGTGAATAAGGTGAAAAGATACATAAACTCTTTCACATCTGACAAAGCTACTGTTGTCTATGGTATCTGTGTGACAATGCAAAAATACATGATAAGGCTGTCCCAACTTAAGGACTACACCTCTGTACGTTATATTCCTTGCCCCCATTGTAATTAATGTAATGCACTACCCACATTTTGATTTACTTTTGAAGAATTGCCATTTCCCTGGACAAAAATGGACATCTCTCTAATGTAGATGAATAGAGTGTCTTCCCTTTGTGTAGTCATTCTTTTGGCATATGATCCATACCATATGGTCAGATATGGGTTAGTGTCCTCCCACTCATGCAATAGCCATTGTGCCAGACTATTACAGCAGTTCAAGACAGCATTCCCTTCTGATGAGACTACACAATCCATTTGCAAACCTTGTATGACCCACACTCAAAGATGATTTATTCCCGAAAGTACTATAATTATTACTGTGTGCCTGCTGTGAATGTTGGGCAATAAATACTAGCTCATTCATAGTAATGGTTGTATACGAGCTTGTTAACTGAAGTCTCAGATTTGGGCATAACCTACAGTTAGAAACATCCTAGTGAGAAAGGCATTCACAGCAGAGATCATCTATAATACAATAAACTTCCAGATGTATAACACTGCAATACAAGGCATATATATATATATATATATATATATATATATATATATATATATATATATATATATATGTATACCAAAAGAGTAAAGCATACAAACTAATAGCCCAGTATAAAGTGATGCGCAATAAAGTTTAGCCCACAATAAATTATACAGACATCATACGTAATCAACAAGGCTGAAAACACTGCATGACAGGTTATGATAGTAAGAAAGCACAACAAATACTTAATGCACACAATGCACACGTACACACAAAGAAGCATAAATATATTGTTTAGAGGGTGCACCATAATCTCTAACATAAAAACAACTTATGTGTCTGCATAACACTGCCAAGCATTCAGCTTACAGTACTTCAAACTCTTCTGAGAAGAATCTTGTTCGGTTATGCGTTTACCCAAAAGATAAAATGCTCATAGACATGGGCACCCATGCTTAATACAAAAACCTTAGATCAGAGAAGAATTTAGAATGCACAGTGTATAAAGCCTGGCTTTGTGAAACACAAGCTGATTGTATTCCAAAGCTGAATTTGTGCAGGAGGCAGAGACATAGCTATTGCTGTGTGTTCTGACCCCTGGTGTATTTCCCAAATCTGGCACTCCTCCTTTCAAATCTAAGCAGAAGCAAATAAAGGTCACCTCTTTCAAGCTCTCAAGAAAATCTAATTTTTAAATTATAGCAAGCCACTTGATATTTATTGAGATATGATTACTGGGAAAGTTCGATTGGGTTGGTGCCCATTTTTAGCAGAAGAGAAAAGTTCCCAAGTATTGCAAAATATTTAAGAATAATAATTTTGCAAATTTCAAAAATAATACAAAAGCATCTACAGTTTAAATAATTATACCAAATTAGACACAATGTGAAAACATTAGTTAAGAAGAGATGCACCTTATATGATAATGATTTAGTATCTGGAGAAATTTTACCCACTTCAGAGAAATTAAAGGTAAGTTAGTATAACACAAACAGGAATTGCAATATGAAGTGAGAGAAAAAACAAGGTTATGGCATATTTATAAGAGAGTCTGGGGAGAGAAACAGATTGAAGTATGGAAGTGAGTGAAGAAGGGGTACTGAAGAGGTGCAAGGTTTGAATTAGGTACTTGTTCATTTTTAGGGATATAGTTTATCTTGGAGTTGAACAAGAACAGTACCACATTTTGGCTAGGAAGTCTTTCAGATTGGTTTTAAAGGACATATAACTGTACGATGTAGTTTGTTACATTCTGTATACTACATATAAAATACTAAATGAAGCAACAGCATTTCAGCCATGACTGCAGATCCGATACTAACATTCAGTTATTCTGGCACTGACAAACCTAATGCCGGTATTGCAGTACTACCATATTGGTATCTGACAATTGTGCCTCGAAACCTATTACCCCATCCTAGATAGATTTTCGACATAAAGCACTCCATAGAGCACTTTTAATAAAAAGTTCTGGATGGGTTAGTAGAGACTGTATACAGGCCTCTAGATTATGTTAACTGAGCAGAATAATGAGCCAAAAAAGTCATATAGAATGAATTTAGACGTATTCGTTGAATAAATAACTACCTTGGCAACATTAAACATAAAATTCTGTTATTATATAGTTCAAATGGCATCAAAGGGATGCAAGGGTGGCTATTACTCTGACGCAGAATTGTGGACATACAGCCTATAAATAAATCACTGTGAGAATCCCATGAAGCAGCAGGTCAGATTATCTGCTTAAGGCAACACTGATAAAGGAGTGTTTAGATAAATATGCCAGTTTTGCATTCATTCATCTTACCTTGGAGGCAGTAAGGTAGTTAAATTCACAACACACCTATGTGTTACAAATGCGGCCATTGTCTTAGGCAGAATTGGTCATACATCTCCTAGGTATGCAAATCACTGATAGTGAAAAAGAAATGTTACTGCTGTTGAAAATTCTGAAAGGGAATGTGCCAGTATGATGACAGGCAGAGATATGTTTAAAAAGACGTAAAAGATAATCAAGACACTGGCAGTACTTTGATAAACAACATATAACATTAAACCAGGCTACTCAAGTTAGTGCAAGACTGCTGTTAAGCTTGTCTGCAAATGTGTGTTTAGGTCGTTTGAGTATCTCTTGAAGCTGTAAGATTATCAGCTGTCAGAAATAATGACTATAGCACAGATTTGCTATGGATACAGCATGTTTAGAAACTGGAGTACTTCCCTAAAATGACATTTGTATGATTGAAGGGGAACAGTTAAAAATAAGTGCATCATTCACAAGTCAGTTTGCACCAACACTTGAAGAGATACACACACTTTTTAAAATTGTTAGTGGTCAGACAACAGTCTAGGAACCGTGAATAAAACAGGAAGTTCTGTCTGCAGCTCTGCTTGGGTGCTATCATATGAGAGATGGAATTCCTGAACATGGGAAACACTGTATAAGTATTCTGTGTTATTTAAAAATACCAGTATGGGTAATCTAAACACAGCACTGACACTGCTAATAGCTAGGCTGGTCAAGCACTATAGTCATCAGCAGTGAAGACTGGGTCCTAATCTATTAGCTGAAAGCTAATAACCTGATCGAAAGTCATAGTTCAGCCATAAATATGCCAGCAACGGTGGATTATATTGCACCAGTAGCAGAACATGCCCATACTGCCCTTCAAAATATAAGTATGCAAAACTACACATTTTCACAAGAGACAGACAAGCATGTTCACACCATTAATGGAAATGTATAGTAATGACACCATATAGCCATGCACTCTCACAACAATATGCACAATGTACAGTGATCATATGGCCATAGCTGACACAACCGATGTAAAGTTATAGGTAGTCATGAACATTCACAGGAGTACACACAAAGGAGAGTGATGCTATGCCAGCTAACACACTTACCTGAATGGAGAATCTTATGCTCAGTATGCTCTGTATCTCATACAGCTTTGGACAGTATGGATCAGTTCTAGTGAAGGGTTGAAGTGACATCACTCACAGAGGTCAGAGGCCTAGTGTAAATCAAAGGCTGGTCTGTATTCTAGAATGGAAACTGTAACAAACATAGTGCACATGAAATGTAAGACGTTCTGGCATTTCTACCACAAGTTCACTAGACAGCAGATAGAATCCACTGGAAACTAGTCAATTGAGAAATGCTGCAAGCTGAGATGAAGGCATGATGTAACACACAGATATGGAATTTGGGGAAATGGTGATTTTATTTAATTGTACCACACACTGGATGGAGTAGCATTGCCCTTGAATCTTGGGCTGCTTTTCATTTAACAGATTAAAATGAAAAGCTGTCTGGTGAGTTATAAGCCATTGTTGGCATCTTTTTAAAGACTCAGTGTGTAGATTAATGACTGGTTTCTAGGTATGTGTCCAGTATGTGCCTATCTTCGGTAACACTGAGGTAATCTTCTACTATTTCTAATGAGGCTGACAAAAGTGCTATTATACAAACACTAACAATGCATTTTTCCCCTGTTTATGGCAATGGAGAACTGATGAGTGCTATAAAGCAAGGTAGTCTCATGAAAGTGAATAGTGGGTCATGTGACATCCACACTGCAGTCTTAGCAATTAGAAGACTTCAGTGCACTTTTTACATATTTAATTCTGGAATTGTCTAAATACATTAAAATGGTGCCAGGCAGTACACATACCAGCTAAGTAACTGTGGCTGAAAAAGTATCACTTATGTAAAATTTCCATGAGACAGCAGGTCAGATTTCTTGCCTAAGGGAGAACCAATGCATTATGATTTAATAGAAAGATATGCTGTTTTCAGAATGGAGGTTTCCTGTATTGCATAAAAGGGGCTAGTTCATATGAGCAAGTACTTTGACCTTTTTAAACAAAGGCTGTGTTTGGAATAAATTGCCAAAGCACATATAGTGTAACTGATGACAGATGTGAAAAAAAAAAAAAAGGCTCATTAAACCAAATCAAAAGTTTGGTTTTGCTGACTCTTCCCCATAAAATAGTTATAGGATATTGGTCTTTAACAAAAATAAGCAGCCCTAAGAGTTCTTCCTTCATTAAGTTTGCCTGGAATAAGTTATTTGTGGATGTTTGTTGTTCTTAAAATATTCAAATCTCACTCTATCAACAGTACCGGTTGTGAGAACATTCTTTTAAACATTCATGTAAGTGGTTACTTTTCTATGGTACTGCAGTAAAAGAAGTTATTACTGGCTTCTGTCATTAAAGATGTTAAAATAGATGTGTAATACGTAACCCTTTGTGGCTGAACTAATCCAAAATTATATCCAAGCCAGTTGTTGATGGATTGTTGCAATTAAAACACAGAAAACAATAAGTAATACAAATGGGACAATCATCATCATCACAACACACTTGTAATAGTCCCTGTGCATGCTAACACAAATATGTATAACATACTGTTAATAATAAAACCACTGCAACACACAAACATACTCTACCATATGCTTTATCAATTTGTTTTAATAACTTTATATAATCATCTCTATTCTCAAAGAAAAACAATTCCAAGCTACACAATGCATATTAATGCTACCAGACTGTTGGCTGTCTCATATCCAACATCATATCACCCTTTCCTTCATCCAAACCACCTCTTACCGACCTCCTCCTTTGCAAACAACTTAAACCTTACAAACATAACTCATACTGCTAGAAGCCAAATAAAAACCTTTACCCTACACCCATATCCTACCATGCACCAAACTTGTCTTTTGGGGCATTCACCTTAACCCTGTTCTAAGAAACAACCTGTTCACATTCTAAACCACACAGTAAAGCTCCACTGAAACTTGTCAATATCAATCTAATAAGTATGCAAAAGAACCTCACAGATCTGTATGCATGGATTTCTAAACATTTCCCAGACATCCTCTTCAAAACTAAAACTTGACAAAAAACAGAAACCAGAGATAAGGAAACACTTTACCCAGTCTACTTTATGCAACACATTGCTAAGAAAGGAAGTGGGGTAGCCATTTTCTACCCTAACAAACTTCAGTTCAGCTTCTAGTGACATCAGTTCAGTAATGTTGAATTAATTATCTCCTATCTGAAATTTAATGGACATAAATGCACATGATTCATTGCTGTATTCAGCTCCCCAGGCAATAACATCAGTATGCACTCTCCTGGGTATTTAGTAGCATCCCCAAGGAAACAAATTTAGATGATTTTTACACAGACTGGAATTTATTCACCATGTGAATGAATTTAATCACTCAAACTTACGTGAATTCACAGAACATATCCTTACCCATACATAATAAATCACACAATAACTCATCAATAATAGACTGGATTTTAACACCCAGTCCTAGTAATATTACATACCTCAGTATTCTCTCAGACACTGTTAGTGACCATTTGCCAACTTATGCCTATATGCACCCTTTATGTATCCACATAACACCACCACCACTAGAACATAGTTTGCAATATTACAAGATATGATAAGCAAGGATTCACATCTACCCTGCAATGTAGTTGTTTATTCATGGTGGCCAAAAACTTAAGGGTTGTTTTGATTAGAATTTGGTGTATGGTCTTGCATAACAAAGTGCACCACAAACCAGTATATAGGTCTCTCACACTTCAGCCACCAATAATGCATCATCCGTTTACTAACTGGACATGAGGCTGTATAGTAGCAATCAGGACTATCTTCCTTGCTCCCAGTCACTATTCCTGTACCTCGAGTATCTGTCATAGGACCCCTATTATTTAAACTCTTCATAAATTACCTCACTCTCCATTCATGGACCCCTCATAAAGTATGCAAATAACTCAACTCCCATATCTGTAGCTGACGATCTGTCTAAACTCCAATTAATCAAAACTGTTTCTCTTCCAATGAAGCTTTTAAACCAAAAGGTAAAAAGATCATGCAGACAAACCATTCAATATAACTGCAAGAAAGACTCAGCCAGTCTAGAGACTTCACTGTGCAATAACTTAAACCTCCTGTATCAGAGGCCCAAAGGATATATGCAAATGACCCTTTAAGGACATAGCAGTGTTTCAGCTGTATGGCTTATAAATGGTAATGACTTTTAACTTTTTAAGTCTTTATGGATACTTTGAGGTCAGTAAAGCAAAGTCCTACAAACTGTAGATATGCCTTTTTATTATGCTGTGCTAATGAGGTAAAAGTCTGAAACATGGATGTCTGTCTCATTCTCCTTCATTCTTTCACAGGAAGAGCAAACATGCAGAAAGGAATGTAAGATGACGTTCTGCAAGGAGCTGAGATGGTCAAAGGCAATGATAAGGAATATATTCAGTCTGCAGAGAGTGCAAAGGAGAATATGCAGACTCAAGTTGTGGAGTTTGCACAGAGATGATAACAGAAAAAGCACCAAGTTAGCAAAGATGGCACTGGATGCAATATCATCAATGACTAGCAGAGGGCAGGAGTGAAGAATAAATGCCAGGAGGAAGGTGCAGGAGTAGAAGAACATGTTCAGTTCACTGCAACATTTAGACAAAAGCAGGAAGGGAAACAAAAAGTTATGCTGCATTATTGATGAAAACAGAAAAAAAACGTAGAATGAATAATTACCAAAAAACATACAGCTGTAAGGATTTCTTCAAAACAAGATCATCATAATTGGCAGTTATGGCATTTGGTATAGGGTGGTAAAACCAATGTGTTTTACAGCAGCTTCTGTGTGTTTCGTAATACATCTGGGGAATCAGAACTTTTGAATCCTTTGAATTGTTAAATACATTTATGCTTAATGTGGAGTAAAATAAGAATATTTATCCTTGGAATTTGTACGTGTTTGCAACTGATAGAGTCATTGAAAGAGAGTATTGCCACAATTTACTTTTTTGATTATTTAATTAATTTTTCTGATTTATTCAAAGACGTTTACACTATGAAAAATTATGATGGAAGGACATTATGGACTGGGATTTGAGTAATGTGGGCTACACTGAAGGAAATTAGGGGAACAAATGCACTTATTCCATATTGTTTATACTAACATAGTAAGGGGAAATGTTCATTACTATGGTCAGTCAAAATTGCTTTTTTCGTCTTTGTGATAATACAAATCGTTTAATTAATGTATGTAATAAAAGATACAACTAGTGGGAGGAATGGGATCTTGTTTCAAAAATGATCAGCTTAGTTTGTACTAGGTGTGACAAAGATTAGCACTGTTAGATGGATTGTGTGGAAGAGGGTTAATGTTTGAAAATTATTTAACAATAAATGTTGAGCATAATGAGAGAAATATCTGAAAAGTGAGGAAAAGCAAGATGGAGAAAGGGGGAACTGAAGAAGAAATGGAAGGTGACATGAAGAACTTAGGGGATGGCATGCAAACAGTTTGAAAAAATGAATAATATAGAAGAACATGTTTCAGCAATACAAAATGAAAGTAAAGAAAGATAAACTACTGAAGGTGACATTTTAATTGGGAGCCACGGCAGACATTGGGAAAAATGAAAGAAATTGACAGGTCAGCAAAATTCAAAAAAGGAATGGGATCGTTTTTAAATGTTAATAGCACAGTGAATGAATGTTGGCATAGTTCAAAATAAACAGACATTGCATGTGTTAGATATCAGACATGTTAAGGAAAAGCATAGGGATCAGTTTTATTAGAGACAGGGAAGGGAAGTTATGTGGACAATGGGAACAGATTGGTGTTCACTGATAACAATCTTGGTAAATAATATAGGAATTGTGGTTTTTGATGTTATACTCAAAGAATCAGTGAGATTACTAATAGTGGACTGTAGAATGAGAGAGAGCAATAAAGATGACATTTGTGTGTGACTGCATATGTGTGTGTCAAAGAAGGGGAGAAACCTCCTTGAAAAGAATAAGTATTTCTGTAATTAATACATTGATAGTCATTTTAGATAACTTTAACATTGATTTAAGGTAACCCAGTCAGTGAGGGTGATGTGTGCATCCTCAAAGTATGAGGGTCACCAGTGGTTTCCCTCAGGACTATGTGCTGTGGTCCCAATTATTCAGCACTTACTTCTTGGATCTCTAAATCACTAATTATGATATATGGTTAACCATGTTTATGGTTGATAGTAAAATGGGTCTCAACTCTCATCCTCAAGTCTCCCCCAGCACACAGGTACTCCAACAGGTGCAATACTGCAGCATTCAGTAAGCAATCCCTCCCTACAGCAAAAAATATAAACACCTGACTTCAAATTGAAAATGCAGAAAGAGGCCTGTAAACATGAGCAGATAATTCCCTCACCTCTGATCATTATGGTGTACAAGGGTTAAGGATGTCCTTCTTCTTAGAGTAGCTGATTCCTAAAGATATGTCATCCAGAGCTAAAGAAGTCTTTGACCCCCTTGTACTCAATTAATTAGGCCAACCATAGAATAAAACACCCTTTTTGGAGGTATCTCACTAGATATATCAAATGACCGAAGTGACCTCAAGGGTTCTTAACCAAGATGATCAAAGGCTTAAAGGATGTGAGCTACCAGGAAAATGGAAAGTAGCACTGTACGTATATTCAGTAAGCTATAGATTATGTATGGGTGGTTAATGGCTTGCATTTCATTCCACTAGGAATCCAACAGTCCAAGACCTCTTATATCTGCAGAAATCAAGCAGTCCTGCAAACATGAGACCCAGAGATGTAAATCTGCATCTGGAAGGATAAATTCATCATGCAGTCCCTTCCCCGCCTGCAGACAAAATGTGCATTGCATGTTAAGCAGTGTGCTACGTGCATCGCATGTTAAGCAGTGTGCTACATGCATTGCATGTTAAGCAGTGCACTACATTACCATTCTTTAAAGAAGAACTAGGTAACTGGCTGTGTGAACACCAAACTAGCCTTCCACTCCTTGAAAGGAGGTAAGGTCTAAGGGTGGGTAATGTCTTCTATATCCTGTGATGCTGTAAATAAAAATAAAAAATAGGAGAAGATGTCAAATTTTGTAGGTAAATAATGGAAAACTGCAGTCTGACATTAAGTTAGGAAAGAAAAAGGATAAAGACAGTTGTTTTTATGATATTTTCAGAGACTTCAACAAAGATTAGTAGAAGAAATGTGCCAGGTTTAAAGGATCACACTGCAGTGATGTGATATCAATATTTGCAAAACAAAGTAAGATAATTAAGATATGAAAGGGTTTGAAAAGGATAACAGGAATATGTGCAGAACTGGAAGTCATAAGAAAAGAAAGAATGAGCAAAACTGAAGGTAAGGAAATTGAGGGCTTTTTTGTAGTACATGGAAAACATGGTAGATAAATTATAAAAGCAAATATAATTAACTTTATAAAGAGTTCAGTTGTTTTTGATATGACTGTGAAAAACAGATATATAGCCAAAATGCCTGGAGCATGATAAGGCAGCAGATGAAGGTGACAATAGGATTCATAACAGGGCAAGAAAAATATTTGCGATGAATGTATGAAATACTTGTCATAGTAAGAAAAAAAAAAAGGAAGTAAGCCCTTTTTAGGGTACCATGTAAAATATAATGAAAATATGGCAGGAATGAAATATTGGAGGGGTACGCTTGTAAGGAATCAAAAAGGATTTGATAAATAATACTAGAGTATATAAGATAAATGTATAAGGAGCAGGGTAAAAGGAAAGGAAATATATAAGTAATTAATGAAATGAGGGATATGTTGGAAAGGACGTTAACATGAAAAAATTGGATAGGGCTATAAGTAAGTGTCGGAAAACAGTAATATGAATAAATGGAGTACTATATGAATTTTACAAAGCATGAAAAAATAAGAAAAACAGGTGTTTATTTTTTGTGTGTTAAACTGACATCCTGAGTTCAGTAAGGTCTGACTAGAGAAGGAATGAAGAATTATGTATGACTGAAATACCTGTCTGCACTTTGTGGTAAATTGACTTATACTGACCCCCATTCATTGGGCACACTGGTCTGGTGGTCATATTGTGAGAGCATTCCTGAATATGTATACCTACACACAAGAAAAATTGAAAAAACCCACCCTGGATGACTGACAAATGGATATTCTGCACAAATTTGAGAGTCTATATAGTTCATTGGGCACAGACTGTATGATTGGGAAATGGCACACTTCGAGCCTAATAAGCAAATCATCAAAAGTATGTAGTCTGCTGCAGTGAGTAACAGGTAAACAAGGAGAACCTGTATGGCACAATGGCAAAGGAATGAAAAATAGAATTGGTGCAGGAAGCCATTGGAATGCAAGGTCACACTCAGATGCAAAAGAATATGATGAAGGAAGAAAAATATATTGCTGTCATAGTATGTATTTGTCATGTCAAGGTCTTCATCTTAGCTTCAAGGAAGAGACCAGATATGATAATAGTGTTTAAAAACATTGCTTTTCCTGGTAGGTTGGCAGCAGTGTTGAGGTGTATCCAACAGCAGACTTCCTGTTTCATGAATAGAAGGTACCAGTGCCAAGTAAGAGTGGTCACTAACGCTCTACCCTTCTATACCAGATAGCGTGGGTATATCAGACACTCACATCCTCTCTCTTTGCAATGAATATAAGAGTACATTACTCACAAACAACTAATTTTAGGGAAAACATATCAACTGGCACAAACAAGCTCACTCTGAGCAGCCAGGAATTTGATTGCATAACTTGGTTTTCCTTATTTTATATTTAGCATATTTTCCTAGTGAAGTACAGATGGCTCATTATGAGACAGCAGAACATAGTTCATTTGAAGATAACACAAAGTTCAGGTGAAAATGACAAACAGTATACTGTATATTCTGTGTCCTCAAATTTCTTCACTTAAGTCCTTTTCGGAAAACAAAGAAGTTTTCAAGAACTCAAGATGAACATTAGCTTTAACATATGTTCACTAGCTGGTTACATCTATATTTGTTGCTCTTACTGTACCCTCATGATTTTTGTTCAAAGAAAGGGGAGCACATGGCAGCAATGCCAGTGTATAGGGTATAGGGGACTTTACTTGCAGTACACCCCTTTAAAGTTTTTGGCATTTTTGATTTAAGCACAATAGTTTATCAATGCATAACCCTTAGTAAACTCAGTTTTTATAGGGAATGGAGGATTTTCATGCATGTATATGGATGCTGACTGCTTAAATCCTTGTTGGCATGCTGGTGTAACATTCAAAAAGCAAGTAAATGGCAGTATTAACCTTAGCTACACTGCATATAATTCACAAATTCAGAACAAATTCTACTGCTCTGTTAGAAGAACATACCAGACTTATTTTGAGGCCAGCGACAAAACTACAGGGAAGAAAAGGAAAAACAAATGTAAATGGCACACCAGATAAAATCCCCATGTTGGCATATAAGAAAATATTTAAGGGTGGTTCCATTCGATTCTCGGGTGGAGCCTGCATGTCCTCCCCACAGTCGAGTGACATTTAAAGACATGCAGGTTGGTGCATGTGTGAATAGGTGTGCCTTCTTTGAAGGTTGGGCGTCGGGCTGGCAACTCAGCACTGTAAAAATCCACTGCCGATCATTAGTGGACCGGAGTTCCGTTGTGGCGAGCCCTAACCGGGAAAAGCTGAAACACTTTATGTGAGTAGTGTAAAGCAATGTGTAGAAAAAAGTTCATCTGTACAAAGTGTATTTATTTATTTTTGCTTTCTTTGCTTCCACTGTCTACCATTCATCAGCATCCCTCTTGGCTAATTGACACATTCATTTCTTCATCACTGAAGCAAAAGTTAACTTAGAGGGGTATCTTAAGCAACCATCAGGGTTACTCGAGATACATTTTTTCAGCCCTGTGACTCCATGCACACTTGGATATGCAGGGAGATGGGACATCCTGCAAGGGGCATTGCCAGCAATACAGTCTCTTACCGACCTCAAAGCACAGGAGCTGATTTTTTCTAGTTTCCACTGGAGAAATCATACTGTCCCACTATGCTCCTTGAGTGTGTGCAATGTCCCCCGTGAGAGGCAATTAGGTAAAGTCCCTTTATTCTGCCTCCCCACCTGGCACCTCCAGTGGTGGAGCTTCTAAATGAATCTCTGTCACCTGGGTTAGTCAGGACTTCAGCCTTCTGTGCCACAGAGTCAGGCTTATACGAAGTGATTTTTGCTTAGCAAAGGGGCCAATTATTGTTTATGTAGGACACAATTCCATAAAAGATTTTTCATGACAAAGAAGTTGATTAGTGACTGGTTACAGAAATTTATAAACTATAACTTTTGGAATAACCTTTACTTGTATAGAGCAACTATGCATATCAAGTGTTTATACAGTGACTTTTGTATATTATAAGATTCAAAGAAACTTTGTCATTTAGGACCAAAAAAGTGCAGCCTAAATGAAATTACAAATGTCAGCTCACAAGAGAAATGCAGTGCAAATAACACAGATATCAGAGAATAACATAAGAAAGAAAATAACACATGTGACATGCAAGAGGTAGTTTACATTACATAAAAACACTCAATACCCATTATCCAATGATAAGTAATAAATAAATACTCACCACCAAATCCCTTCACCGTTAAGATAGAGAATAAATAGTGACTAGTGAATAGCAGCTGTTAATTACCATATTGCAACTGTTAACCTTAAACGTGACTCAGAACAGCCATCATATTACATAATAGTAATACTGGAGGTAATTGCACAGAGCAGCAGGATTAAATGAAAAAAAAGAGGCTTCAATGTATCAGGTATTATGGTTGGTGCCCGAGTTAATAAGTCTCACAGGTGTAGGATACAAACTGTTCCTGAATATGGTAGTCCTACATCAGAAGCTGCAGCACCTCCTTCCAGATGCAACTTGTGAGAAGCAGTTGTGGGCCTGATGAGTCTAATTGGCTAGTATTTTGCATGTTTTCTTTCTTGCTATTGTTAAAAAAAGCTCTTGAATAGAAGGGAGTTTTGTGCCTAATTATTTCTCAGCCACCCTCAGCACCCTCTGTAATTTCTTCTTCTCAGCACCTGTGCAGTTTCCGAACCATGCTATGAAGTTGCTAGTGAGGATATACTTGTTAGCTCCCCTGTAAAAAGTGGTAAGAGCAGACTGTGGGAGCCTGGCCTTTCTTTACTTTCTCAGGAGGTGAAGCCTCTGTTTTGCCTTCTTGACTATATGGTTGGCATTAGCAGTCCAGGAGAAATCATTTGAGATGTGAAGGCCCAGGAACTTGGTTGTCTTGACTTTCTACTACCTCCTCCTTGATAGTGAGTGGTTGAACTGTTACCTTTCTCCTGAAGTCAATAATAATTTATTTGTTCCTGTCACACCAGGTAATCAATCTGGACCTGAATGTTAATAAGACCAAAGTGTTCTCTTCACCTCACCCCTGTAGTCATGTTCAACTCCATCACTAATGAGACCCACGACTGTGGTATCATCAGCAAATTTTATAATATGGTTTGAGTTATGCTTTGCAGTACAGTCTTGGATGAGGACGGCGAAGAGCAAAGGGCTGAGCACACAACCTAGGGGAACACCAGTATTCAGGACTCTGCATTGAGAGGTGTTGTTTCCAACACGTCCATTGGGGTGTACCAATCAGAAAGTCAAAAGTCCAGTTACATAGGTGCTTGTTTATCCAGAGTTTCACGAGCTTATCCACCAGTTGCATCAGTATTACAGTTCTGAATGTAGAACTGAAGTCGATGTACTGCAGTTTTACATAGTTGTTCCTCTCTTCTAGGTGTTTTAGTGCAAGGTGTAGTGTGAGTGATATCACATTCATAGTCAATCTATTTGCCTGGTATGCAAACTGGAGCAAATTGAAAGAGTAAGGCAGATCCACAGATAGATGTTTCTTCACAATCCTCTCAAAGCATTTCATGAAGTTTGGGGGTTAAGGCAGCTGGTCTGAAGTCATTTAGGCAGGTAGAGTTGGGTTTCTTCAGAAGTGGGACAATACTTGTTTCTTTGAAATGTGAAGGAACTTCTCCATAGCAAGGGATGAGTTGAAGATGTCTGTCAGTACCAGACATAACTGATCAGCACACCCCTTCAACACCTTGCCAGGTGTGTTATCTGGTCCAGCAACCTTCTTAGGATTCACCTTCTTAAGCTGAAGTCTTACCTCCTCTGAGTTTAAGGTGAGCACTATCTCCTCTTTGTCAGCATTTGTTTTAGAAGGTACAGTTGTGTTATTCTCTGCAAATCTACCAAAGGAGAAGTTCAGTATGTTTCTCATGTCTTGGAAGTTGATCTGAATTTTCCTGACATACTCCCTCTTTGCCTCTTTGATGCCATTTTTAGATTTGACACAGATGCCTTTAACCTTTCTTTGTCATCTGCCTTAAAGGGTGTGTTTCTTTCCCTCTGTAGCTCTTAGACATTCCTGGTCAGCCAGAGCTTCTGGTTTGCTCTTATAGTGATGGCTTTTATGGTGGGTACATCCTCCATGTATTTATTTATTTAGGCAAGAACTGATTCAGTATAAGTGTCTATATCTAACTGGAGATTGTGCATAGCTACTTCTTTGAAGACCTCCCAGCAGGTGGTATTGAAACAGTCCTGAAGGCAGTCCATGGGACTTTCCTGCCAGACTCTGATATGTTTAGTTGTTAGTTTTTCTCTGATCAAAGACATCTTATAGGTAGGCAGAAGCAGGATGGCAGTGTGATCAGAGCTGCCTATGTTGGGGTGCTTGGGACTAATGTTTTAAGATTTTTAGTGGTTGACCACAGACAGTTAAGATTATTAGCTGCTTATAAGTGTCCTCATCTGACAGTCCTGTGTTTGATTCCCAGAGTCTGAAATGTTCCTGTTGTGGCTCTGAGAGCAATTAATTTTATTAGACAGCACTGCTTGGTAAGCCCTGAAGAGAGGCACAGGGGGCAGATAACTTATAGAAAAAGAGTAGTAGAAATAAGCAACCTCCATTTGCCGACTGTATAACTCTGATCGAGTTACTTAACCAGACAGTGCTCCTCCTCCAGAGTTACCATTGAAAATGGGCAATTCTTTTCAGTGGGATTACCCATTTAACAAACTAATAAAAATAGCATCAGGTAATAGCACTGAAAGTGAAAAGAAGACTTCAGTACTGCATAATGGAATGGGCTCAAATATGCGTGGGCATTACTAGCACAAAACTGCATCAAAATTGTTTACATTATAGAGATGCTAGGAAAAAAGTGAGCTGACACTGGCACAACCTATGCAAAAGTTGGTATCACAACACTCAGAGACAACACTCAAAAAAACTAAACAATGAGCATGACAGGGAAAACAAATTTAGAGTTTTGGTCCTTGTTACTAGGACTTCATCAGAATAACCAATCAAATCATGAATATTTATATATATAATGAAATTGATCATGTGGTCTATAAAATAGTAATTAGAGTAATTAGAAACAGTTCATTAATAAAAACATTAATCCAGTCATTTATGATATTATCTTATATCATTTTTTGAGCCTTCATGACCTTAAATCCCTGGGTTTGAATGGTGTAGTGAATGAATATCAAAGTGATTTCTATCAGTATGTAGTCTTAATTGCCACAATGTCTTCTTTTCTTTGACTTTATTTTAAAAGTCACTGTCCCTCATAAACACTCACCTTCTCCAAAACTAAAAAATAAATTGTCTTTGATCACGGTTGTCTAAAATGTGCTTATAATGTGTATTATTACTATTTTTTATTATGATATTGATGTTCTAAAATATATTTGTTGAACTTATGGATTGTCATATACCTGTGTAAAACACATCACAGTAATCACATACAGCAATATAGACCACCCCTGTAGTTTTACAAGTGCATCTACTATTAGAATAATGTGACTTTTTCCCTTTTGGCAAAATGATGCATCTTCCCTCTAAAATGTATCTACAAGCTTTGCACATGCTTTACTTATATGTGCATAAATCTTTATAGGTGGATAGATTGTCTAACCAAGGTATTGTCATGCTCTAATATATATTTCAAATTAAAATTATTCCTACAAGCTATCCTTGATTAGTCACTCAAAACAAAAAATAAATCATTGTTTACTTGTATTATCTTCCAATTAGTACCTAAAGTTTTATGTATAGTACCAGCATCTAGTGACATCCTCACATTAAATTAATTGAATTTAATATTTTAGTAGTTTTCCTTATCATTCTCAGTGCTTAGTTTTGTTGAGCGTTACCTCTGAGGGCTGTGACAGGAATGTTTGCGTAGGTTGGCTCCAGTGTAGTTCTGTCTTACCACTCTTTATATCTGAGATAGCTAAAGCTTCTAAAGTAATGCTATCTAACTTGGCAGTCAATGACAGACTTTCTATTTATTCCATTAGTGATTCTAACAAAGCTATCTTGCAAGCATTAGTAGCTTTGCAGAGCTCTTTGGTTATGCTTACCTTAAAGATTAATATCATTGAATAGACCCAGTTGCTATTTGATAATAATTTGAGTGTAGATTTGTAGAAAAGAGTTGTTCTGGGTGATACTGTTTCTACTTGTTCTAAGGAATGTGGTGATAGTTCATCATTCATGTGAAATAGAGTTCCTCCCTAATGCAATTCAAGTGCTACTTGGACTATTGGATGGGGTACAGAAAATTCATCCCTGGTTTGGCACCTTTGTCTCTAATTGACACAGGCAGCTTGTAAATGGTTCAACTCCCAAGCCCCTGCTTGTAAATGTTTCATTTGGGATGCATGGCTAGGCTTAAAATGGCCATAGTGGTCATTAGACTAGTAAACACCTGAGAATCTATGAACCTATTACATGCTATTTATCAAGTCCTTTTGAACAATGTGCAGGATGCCAATAGATATGTCTTAAAAACTTTTTTAAAAGCTCCAGATAATGCTTTCAACAATTTTCACACCAATGCTTTTGAAAGTAACATTCAAGAAACCAGATACAAACATTAAAGCTTTGCTAAACACATTTGAAAAGCAAACCAAGAAACATAAAGCTTGTATTTATGATAATCTTTACCTAGAGAACTGTTGTAATTTGAACATTGTACCTAAGGCGTTGAGATTATTCAGTATCCCTGAAGAGACAGCATTTATGGTGCACTATAAGAATTTTTCAGCAAATGTGGTTTGGGACTGATGAGCATTTTAATTAAATGTAACAATGTCAATATTAGGTTACTCAGTGATGAAGTAGGTGCACTGGATACAACTATTAAGGATCTTTAAAGTTTCAACATTATTCCACTAGTTTGAAGACATTTTTGAATTATTAGAGAAATAGAACAAAGTTATAATAGGACTGAGGCAGAGTAAACTACAAAGGGATCTCATGGCCTACCAAAATGGCACTGCCTACCCGCTTCCCTCCATTGATAAGAAATTGAACTCACCCTATGGAAACCCATCAGTGATGTGTACTAATGAAGTTTTTTAGGGGATCCAGTGGAGTTTGTGTTTGGATATAAAGGCATGGATGTCAACCTTCTAGATGTAAATATTTTGGCAAATATAAATAAATGTGCATTTGATAGTAAAATACACAAAAGAAACATCAGTCAGTAATTATTTACATAATACAAGTCACCACCCTTATTTTATTAAAATGAATGCACCCAAGGGACAATTTATTAGAGTATCAAGACTGATGACAGATGATCAATTTTTATTGGAAGTCGATTCATTAAATTACTTTTGTAGAGAGGATATATTTATGAAGATCTTCTTGATTTAGTTAATTATGTTATTGAATATAGAATTAGAAAATATCCTCTCATTTTTATCAATGAAGCTAATAACAACAAAATAAATTCAATTAATTTAATGTGGAGATGTCACTAGATGTTGGTACCATACATAAGATTGTTTGTACCAACTGGAAAATAATAGAAGGCAACAATGATGTAGTTTGTTCTTTGAGTGACTGATGAAGTATAGTTTCTAGGAATAATTTTCATTTGAAATATACAGTGTGCGACAAGTGTAAAGCTTATAGATAAATCATTTTGACAAAAGAAAAAACATTATTCTAATAGAGACATACTTGTAATAGTACAGGAGTGGTCTATATTGCTCAATGTAATTACTGTGAGGAAAATGAGACATTAAGGCATGAGCTGATAACCTCCCACATTTGAAAGGTGTAGTGAATATTCAAAGTATTTTAAGGTCACAAAGGCTCAAGAAAAGAAATGAGATAATATTATAAATAAATGGGTTAATGTTTTTATCTATTTTTATTAATGAACTGTTTGCTATGCCTAATTACTATTTTGTAGGTCACATGATCAGTTTCAATATATATAAATATTCATGATGTCATTAGTTCTTTATTCTAATGAATTCCTAGTAACAAGGATGAAAGCACTAAATAAATTTATATTTTCTGTGTCATACACAGTTATTTGTGTTAATAAAATAAGAACATAACCAAAATAGCTAATTGTGGCCACAGAATTATATAGATTTCACAAGAAAAATCACAGGAGAAGGAAAGCATATTTAAAGTATATTTTAATAGATGGCAGTATTAAGTACATTGCCATTTGGGAGTAGCACTATAGCACCCATTATAAGAGAGACTTATTTCTGGTGTGTATTATAAAAGTATACAACAAAGCTACTGTCAAATAATGATTCAGCATTAATCCAGAAGCTATGCATTGCAGTGCAAGTGGAAACAGCTGTAAGAGATATTTCTGAAATACTACAACAAAATGTGCTTAATTAATAAGGTGGCTTCAAAACATACAATGAGACAGACATGCATTTGTTGTGTCACAGTATCACATAAGATATGTGATTGTGTGCTAGAAAAATACTGTGGAAAATTCCATAAGGAGACCATACCAAATGAGTGACTAGAGGGAACATTAATGATAACAGAGCACATAGCAGCTGTAACAGACTGCAGAAAAAAAAACACGTATATGTAAATGACTGATTCAGTAATATTTACTTACAGAAAATAGAAAGTGACAAAGAATCTGGAAAATTTTGCTTAATATGTTTAGATTAGCATAATATAATTGAAAAATAATATAACATTATATGGGTTAATCCTGGAGATGGTATAGCTGAACTAAAAATAAAATTGGATACAAGGCACAGCACTACCTATAGTTTCTGTTGACGACTGTGAAAATGTTTTTATACAAGCCCTTATAAAATTTAGAAACATTGTTGAAAGTTTAGATAAAAGAAGACATAGGTAAAATTAATGTACTATTAATGGGTAGGGTGAAACACTGCTGTTAAGCTTGCATTTGTGCAAAAAGACAGGACAGCACTGTCTGACATTCAATAGATGCAGAAAATTAAACTGATTGCAGCAATATTTTTAAAATGCTACAAACAAATCTAATTGAAGATCCTATAATTCTTGTAGAATACCAGATCTGCTTCAGCCCATGGTACAATCATAGATGGAATGAAGTGAGTGGGCCAGATCAATGGTTCCTGTGTAAAGAAATGCAAATAGGTAAGGACTGCATCTATGTAGAGGTGAACATTACCATTAATAACATGTTGTGTACCATAAAATAGCCATGGTTGCAAAGAGAGTACTTTTGCATCCAAGACAAGCTCAAACCATTTTACAAAGGCTGATGTTGAAGGAGGAGGATCCTTTCATGCATTTCCTGAACATGATACAAGTGAAGTACAACTTTTTCATTTTAGTTTTGGCTGTATTAAATTACCAATTAAAACTTCTATGTCCTTCTGTTTATATTTCCTTAATTAATGTTATTTTGTTATTGTTCTCAGCAAAATTACTCTTCTGAAACTTTTCTTTTGAGATCTAATGCTACTAACACATATTGCAATGTCCTCAGGATGACAACTGTATATAGTTCAACTGCACAAAACTTCAAAGAACTTTCTACCTGATCAAAAAAGTGTCTCTTGTAGAACTCCACATTACATTAACATATATATGCTACAATGCTGTCATCATTATGCACAGTACCTCCATTCAATCTGTGATATGGATTATACTGTTTGATATACTGTACTCCTAGTTATTTCTATGTGCTGCTTAAGCTGCTTGCTTTCTTTAAAGTTTTACCCTATAGCACAGCCTTAGCCATATTGCAAAGTAAATTCTACCTTTCAGACTGTTTGTGTTGATCACTACCATCTATATTAACCCAATTTTCTATGGCCTATCCCCTGATATAGCCTTTCCATTCACATTGATAAACTTTCCATTGTTATATTGCACACACAAAACAAAACTTTCCTCACATTAACAACTTCTGTGTGCTGTTCATTTAACTCCTCATAGTATGTAATCTCTAATTAACTAGGTCAGTACTACCCTCCTCTTGGCTAACTTTACAATTATTTTATATGTTTGTTGTAGCACAATGTCACATAAGGGGTGTGATTGTCATGTAATAGAAACATGCTGGGGGAATTCCATAAGGAGACCATACCACTGCATCCCATCATCTTACTTATTGCTTTATTTTGTGTTCCTTGTCTAATCCTTTTTGTGCTTCTATACCTTGCTACCCTATACTGATCATGATCTCTTATGTACGTAATACAAGTGTCTGTGTTTGTTTTATTTACCTTTTATTTACTGAACTGCTCCCATTAAGCCTATGGCTTTTGTGACCCCCCCTCATCTAGGCCAGGAATCAAGGAGCCTGAATCCTCATCACTGACAGCAGTGAGGGACATTCACTTAGGACAAAGATAAATACACACAGTGTTTTTAGCCACAGCTCTCTGTACAAATCATAATTCCTTTAAGAGCACACAGGGAACACACTCAGTTCAGGGTCTGCCCCCCCCCCTCTCCAGGCCACCAGTAAGACTCCCCACTAGCACAGCTATAGACTTGAGTCCTCAGCTGAGTGTTCCAAGCCAAGTCCTCTACCACCCTTTCTCTGAAACCAGTGTTCTGTGCCCTTGCTCCAAGTAGCTGGCACACACAGTCCTTGAGATTTAATTTGCATACACACACACACACACACACACACACACACACACACACACACACACACACACACACACACCTGTGGAAAGGCTGGCACAGATTTACTTGGTCTGCTACCCTTTGCCCAGACTATAAGTTAGTTATTCTGCCACCAGACATTGCAAAGCCATCTACTCTAAGGCTCTTACAAGTATGCAGTTATGCTGAGTGAAATTATTACTGAAACAGATGGTAATGCTGACCAAACAGCAAGGCTTTCAGGAGAAGCCACAGTGTCACCAAATAAATATAAGTACTCTCAAGGTTTAAATTATTCTCTAAAGGACAAGCCACAATGAAAAGTTTAAGTATATTTAATGATAAATAATAAAAGAACATGAAAATGTTGAATATCTATTTACAGTAAACACTAGAGTTTCATTCACAGGAAATATTAAAATAACACAGACGGATAGATTCACACAGATACAGAAAAACAGTACTTAACAAATCTCACTATATTTTCCTGATTGATCTAAAGAATTACTATTCCCTTGTTTCTTACTAAAAGTAAGGCAAGATGAAGTTGGTGAGTGGTCTTCCTTCTTTGTTAGGTTTCAAAAACAGATATATAATTTGTATATCAAACTCCAGTTAGCTATGCTGGCATATGTTACACATCCACTGCCCTACTTCTGCTGGCATAGTTTGCCATACCTCACATTGTCAAAGCTTTTTTCTAGGGGACACCCATAGTAGTATTTATAAAGACTAGGGGGGTTGGCCAGGGTACATTTTGCTACTGTCTATAGCAAGGGGTCTACAGACATTCTGATGTATATAGGTCAGCACTCTGAGCAATGCCACTGTACTGCACTACTAGTTATAGTTGTTAGATGTACAGGATAAAGTGAAAGTCAGTGGAACAGAAGCAGGTCCAAAGATAAGCATGGAGTATAATTAGTTATTTAAATAAACAGAATAAGGAAAATGTAAACAATGTAGCTGATCAGAAACAGGAGAGGCACTGGCCTAAGTCAATGGCTCTCTAAGCTTAATACTGTAGACAAATAGCAACTAACAAATGGGCATCGGACCTCAATGAAGGAGGAGATAGAAAGAAGAGGAAATGAAGCTGGATACAGGTACAGATAAGCAAATAAAAGTTAACTTGTGGTAAGGAATTATGAGGGTGTACACAGAGATCCTCAGGCAAGAGAAATGAAAACTGCAATAAGATAATGTTGAGTGATATCAGCAGTAATTTGAGTAAGATGGAAGTTAAATTCTGCCTTATAGAGAAGAAAAAAACTATCCATCATATGGACATTGGGGTCTCTACCCTATTATGTGATGGGAGAGTTTACCCTAGTTACAGTTCACACCCCTTCCAATGACTTCACTAACAAGGAAAACAATATGAAGCACTTTGTGTGAGCAGCAATACTCAAGCTGTTCAACTTCTAAATCCAGCAACATTCCTGTGTTTACCTCCATAATGTGTATGCTCTGTCTATGGCTCACAGGATATGTGGTGGGCTTGAAGACAGTGGGTTCAGACTGGTAGGGAGTCACCTGTAAAACAGCATGGTGGTTCTACCAGATGAAAGCACAACAGGTAAAGGAAACATGACAAATTAGGACTTTTTGAATGTGCCAGTGCTAACTTAAGAGTTCTGGATGATTTGAAATTTTCACTGCAGAATGCACAAGATTAAAATAATGTGCATTTTTCCTTTTAGGCTCACATATCTGGGTGATTAAATGCATGGAATAAATTGCTATTGTGTGCCTTTTTAAGGCCATGGAACTTTCAGTATGGCTGAAGTAATTTGGGAGGATTCAGAGAAATCTGAATTATTTTTGTGTGAAGTTATTTTGGCAGATAAGAGAGTGTGTCCAATGCAGTTGCAAATAGCTCCAATAGTGGAGTCCAACAACAGGCCTGACATTGCCAGCGGAAGTCATAGTAACAGAACACCTGGAGAGTGTCTGACCAAAGAAAGTCTTCTAATCCCTGGGAATGCAAATATATTACAAAAGGCCTACTATGAATGCCTCAGTGTCAATAGCTTTTCTAGAGGTATTTTCATAGACTAAACTCTGATAAAAGATTTACATCCAATGAAAAAAAATGGAGATTCAGTCTTGATATATTTTTCTCACCATAAGAAATCCTCCAAAAGCTCTGGAATATTTGCCTTTCTGCATCCCCACATTTCATATGAAGAAAACACAGTAGTAGCTGAAAAAACATTGGAATCAGGTCAGTGACTCTAGCCCATCCTGATCCCAGACCCTTACTTCATCAGTGAGAAATTCCTATAGTGGACAGACATACTTATCTCTGGAATAACTTGGTGTTTAACAACAAACTGTTTGGATTGCACTTAGGGAACCTGCTACAACAACTTGACAGCAAGGACAGCATGCCACAATTAGGAAGATTCCAACTTATCAGTTTGAAAGAGGTGAAAGTAATACACAGGTTTCTGATAGCTTTACAGAAAAAGGTTCAACCAAAATGCATACAAATAAAGTTCTACAGTGATGTAGTGCATTAATAGGAATAAAATAAATCAAGCCCTGAGATTCTCTGCGGGTATTCCAGTTGTTGCATGTGTCTAGAAAGATGCATGCCAAAGGGGGCATTATATTCAATGACTGGCCTAATGAGGGCTGAGTAAAGGGGAACAATGACATCCCTCGATCTTGACACAAGCCTTTTGTTTATAAGCAGTGGAATGCAGAAGGGCTTTTTTACAACAATAGGTACATGTTTGTGAAAAGTTACTTCATTGTCCACATATGTTCCCAAATCACAAACTAGTTCACACTTTAGGAGTTTATTGCCAATGTGCAAGATCCCTAGGGTAGACTGGCTTTCCAAAGGATACAATAATGCATTTTTGGCATTTAGTATCAGGCCATGATTTTGCCACCCGTTATTTATTTGAGACAAGCCTTCCTGCAGGATGACAAAGCCATTTGGGAATTCAATAACTGCTCCTAGTTTGCAGTCATCTGCAATCTTAGCCAGAGCTCTTTGATATTGGATTTTACTTCAGAAAAGTAGATGTCAAACAGGACAGGTCCCAGCACAGAGTCCTGAGGAACTCCACTGGTGACTGGTGTCTTTGTAGAGGTAACTTCCCCTATCTTGATTTTCTGCATCCTATGAGACAGTTGACAATCCAGCAGGTAACAAAGGAGTTTATTCCCAGTTTATTTAGCTTTTCTACTATGCCTGAGTGGATAATCACGTCAAAAGCTTTGGGCACATCAATGTATGCTGTGTGTAGCATTTTGCCTTTATCCATTGCTTTGGTGGCTCCATCAAAGAAATCCACCACCCTGCACTTGATGGATCCAAACTGACAGGTTCAGTGTTTGCAGGCTCCCTATGTCCTCACTGATTAATTTCATGGTAAGTCTTTCCATGCTGTTCCATATGAGATTGGTCAGACTTACAGGTCTTGTAGAAGGTCCTCCCTTATGCAGGGGAATGACAGCAGCTGTTCTCCAGTCAATTGGTTCAAAACTTATATGGTGACGGAGAATGAAAACATACACATACACACCATATAGAAAACAGAGTTTATTCAGATGTGCATACCAAAAACAGTTGTACACACTAGACTAAGGGTGGAAGGAAAGGAAGGAGTATCATCTGAGAATTCGAGGTACAGGTAGGGGATGACTGTCAGTGTTTGGAAATGTTACACAGTCCAAGTAAGACTGCAATTATAGGAACAAACATGCCACACGTAGTTTTCAAGAGTACTTGAAAGCATTCCATTATGACATGTATAATTACACAAGTGTACTCTAGAGTTTCTATTTTTCATCTTTGAGCCTCTACAGATAAGCTAGTTGATATTCCAAAGATCATAAGGAAGTTGCTGCCAGTTAAGAGAGACATATATAAAAAGATGCATTTAATATTGCTTCATCCCTTATATGCCTATAAATTGATGATACTAAAATTCTTCCTGCTTTTACTAATAAAAGTAAAGGAACCTACAAATGAGCGGTTTGTATGGCTTGTAGATTTATTTGTAAAGGACCGTATATTACTTTAAAACAAACCATTGGGGTATATGGCTGATTTGTAATTCCAAGGCAGTTTATTAGTTTGTATTCCAGATTTCAAGCTTTTTGTATAGCATGAGCATTTGAGTTTTAAATAAGAGAATCAAGGAACACTTGTACTCTGTTAAAATGAAAGATAACAAAAATGCATTATTTAAGCATTCTTTTGTTTGTAAGAAATAAGACATTTTTATTTTTTGAATTTGAGCAAGGTTTAGAAGATTTAAGGGAAGGTGATTTTAAAAATAATTTAGAGATAAAAGAAACAGAATGGCAGTTAAAACTTAGGGCTGATCATTTTCCAGGATTAAATGATACCACAAATATTAAATGTTTTTTGAAAGAAAGAAGGCTAAAAGTAAACAAATGCTGTTGGATCAGTGTGGAATTTTTTCTGTATTGCTTCTTTACATTTTCTTGGTATCTTAATTATTTAATTATATTTAGGATGCGATTAGTGGATATCTATCTATCTATATATATATATATATATATATATATATATATATATATATATATATATACACTCTGTTGCTTTTAATTAACTTGGTTTCTGATGAAGTCTGTTTTAGATGAAAACAGTGAATTAAACGCTTGTATGCTAAAATGTTAGATTTCTTTCCTTGTGCTTTTTTTGTTTTTTATTTTTGGTTTCAAGTAGTTTACCACATATCAGAACATTCTTATATTATTTCTGACTCCATCAATGAGAAAGACTTTGCTTTGTATAGCATGGTAAGTTTAGAATTGGCCTTTCTAAACGTTTGATCATTATGTGAGGAGTATTAAGTATTTATCAATAAAGCAACCAAGCAGCTTTGAAGATATTACCATTTTGGTGAGGATTGAATCAGTAGATGAAGTATTAAGTTTATGATTAACAGACATTATGGTAGGTTTGCAATGGGTTGTTATGCATAACATTTAGATGGAGACAGCACTGATAGTTTCTTAAAGCCATTTAGATGAAGACCACAGTAGGAAAATCCAGGACTGAAATCCAGGACTGCAATAGAGGAAACATGGTTGCAGCTTGGAGTTAACAGTCTTCAATGAATGGTCAGAAAGAACATTTGTGGGAGTCATCAACAATATGAATTAGCTTTGCACTACCACAATGGCTGGTCATGACATTTACACAAACAGAAGAGTAGTAGTAGCTTCAGCATTAATATGTGAGGTATTCCAACTTGAAAAGAAAAGAAGACATGCCTACCAACAAGCTTAACATTCTACCCACCATGTGCTTTAACTGCACACAAGTGCTGACTAGCCGAGTACTCCACTACTTTAGTAGTATACCTATCAATGAGGTTAATATAGCCTAATGCAAGCTTGAATTATTGCTTGAAAATGTGGAGTGAATACTGTTTCACTAAACACACTAAGGAATTTTCAGGGTAAAAAATAACCCTTGGTGCCAACTATTTTTGGCATCTCTAAAATACATAAAAATGGTATGGCCCCCCTTTAAGATGAATAGTAGCCCCAGAGGTTCTAAAACTGAGCCATTCACTAAATTTGTGGATGCAAAACCGAAAGGATTTTTGAATGATAAAGAACACATTTTGAGAGATTCTTGGTATTTATTTAAGAGTTTTCAGGAAATGTATGTACCTTGTTAATTTTTTGTTTCTTCTCCATCACCACCACCCTCAAATACCCCCTCTTCCCACTCCCCACCTTTCTCATTAAAACCTATACTCACATCTACCATAAAAAAATCCTTAAGAAACTGAAGCCATGCTCTAATGCCCCAGATAACATTCCTTCATACTTTCTTAGCATAGCTGCCTTAGCCATTGCCTACCCCATCAGCATTCTAATCAACCACTCTATCCAAGAAAGCATAGTACCCCAAATTTGGAAAAAGGCTTTTATCATACCTTTTCATAAAGGTGGCAACAATAACAATATTACTAATTTCCATTCCATCGCTAGTCTGTCTCCCTTCTCTAAACTCCTAGAAAAGTGTATCCATCTACAACTCCTACCACATCTCTTAGACAATCACCTACTAACTCCCACACAACATAGTTTTAGACCCGGTCACAGCATTACAACAGCCCTCCTCTCCTTCCTGGAAACTGTGAATAAAGCCCAGGACTCCGGCCACAATGTTTCTACCCTCCTACTTGACCTCTCTAAGGCCTTTGACACTATCTCTCACAATCTACTTCTAACTAAACTCTCTAAGCTTAACCTATAACCTTCCTCTCTGAACTGGTTCTCCAGCTACTTATCCAATAGATATCAAGCAGTAAAATGGAAAAAGGCCACCTCCTCATTCCTTAACACCCCAAATGGAGTTCCCCAGGGATCCATACTGGGTCCCCTCCTCTTCAATATATTTATAAACGACTTCTGCGACTCCATCCCTTTCTCAAATATCATCCAATACGCAGATGATTCAACTATTATCTGTTCTGCCACCTCCATCCCTACACTTCTAAAACTTACACAAGATGCATTCTCAACCACTGAACAATGGATGAAAAAAATCACCTAGCACTTAATGCCTCTAAAACCAAATTATTGGTATTTACTCCCTCTAAAGTCACCTCTTTCAATACAAACACATTCTCTATCACTAGCCATAACAACACATCTCTTGAATTGGTATCAGAGGCCAAATTACTAGGGGTCCAAATTGACAGCTTAAATTAAATTCCCACCTTCAATTAAATATCAAAAAAAACCCACCAAAAACTTAGCATGCTCTAGTCTACCGACAAAATCGTTATCTCACATTCTCCACTAAAATCACTCTCCCTACCTCATTTCTTATCCCCTCCCTCCTCTGTGGAGCCCCACTCCTAACTAGCCTACAGTCTTCCCTTAAAACGTGACTTTCCTCTTGCTACAACAAAATTGCCAAGTTCGCTACCAGCCATAAGTCCTCCACCCACCACTGTACATCTCTCAACAAACTAAAATGGCTAGAACTATCCAATCATCTCACCTACACTCAACTTACTCTTGCCCACAAGCTCATTTTTAACCACTCCCTCTGTCCCTCCCTTTCCTTTGCCTTTAAAATGCACCTCACTGATAGATTACTAAGATATAACAACCAAAACCTAATAGAATTGTATAAACCAACACGTCCCCCAGGTAAAATCTCCTATCCTATGGTCTAGCATGTCTCTGGAACTCCCTAACACCATCCATGCGTACCACCTCTAACCACTTTCTATTCAAAAAATCTCTTCACTCACATCTAATATCCCAGTGGGAATGCTCCTGCTCCCACCCCCACATAATCTCTTCCCCTCTTTACACTGGCAATTTCCATTTTACTTTTCTCTCCCCCTCTTTACACTGGCAATTTCCATTTTACTGTCTCTCCTAACTCATACATCCTGCCCTTGTACATACGAAGCTATTTACAAAGAATGTATTAGAATGCACCTCTTAAGTGCAAGCTTCCTTAAGATGTAATGGCTTCTCAGTATTTATACTGTAATCTTCTTTTTTACCTAGTCTGTAGCATCTGTAATGCTTTTCACTAGTCAGTACTATTTGTAATGTTTTTTGCTCTAGTCTGTAATATTTGTAATGATTGTAACCTAAAACCTTATTGTAACCTTGCTTGTTTTTGGAGCTTTTCTCCCCGGGACTCCATTGAAAGCGGGTTCATCTTGGCTCAATGGACTATCCTAGTAAACCAACTGCAAATAAATAAAATAAATAAATAAATGTAAAGGATTTGTTTTTTTGTAATTCCTCATGATACTGGGATGGTATGGTTATGGGAGGCCCTGAACTTAATTGTAATTTTAGTCATGACGATATTAATTTGATCAGTACCTCTATGGAGATAGTATTACAGAATAACTATGTATATTTTGAAGGAAAATACTATAAACAGATTAGAGGAGTAGCTATGGGGGTGGGATCTGCCCCTGTTTTTGCTAATATAGTCTTGTGGTGGTGGGAGACTAGGGAGACTAACTATGTGTTCTCATCACCTTTAAGAAAATTGTTTGGTGAATATTACTGGTACCTTGATGATATATTCATCATTTGGAAAGGCAATAGAAGCAATTTATATGATTACTATAGTAGTAAATGAAGATAATTTACATTACCTTGATGTCAATATTAGTAAAAATGGCAGATTTGTAGGGTACAAATCCAGTATGTATCAGAATCCAGCATATTCAAATATTTTTTTTTACATTATCAGAATAGTCACCTTAAGTGGCAAAAAGAAATTTAGCAAAAGGTCAAAGGGTCCAATTATCCAGGATGGTCTCTTATGACGTGTTTTGAGAAGATGTTAGAGGTATTAAAGCAAATGTTTAGGGCTAGAAATTATAATTATCCTGATGTTTTATTGGATAACCTTGGTGTTGAAGTAACAAGAAAGAGATTTTTTTTAGTTTCCAACCAATTATGATGTTTCTCTACCAGATCAAGGCCCCTAAGATGGAGACTAAAACTTATTTTTTAAGTGCAATGATTTTACCATTTGGTTGGAATTTCAATGAAATGAGAGGTATTTTGGAAAAAAAACTATATGGGGTCTTCCATACATTTGACATTAAATTAGATGATAACCCTTGAGTGGTTTACAAAAAAAGGTAAGGAAATTAAGTCTTTCTTAGAAAATAATAACAGGAAAGGTAGATAAATTAATAATAAAAGTGAAGTGTGTATATGTGGTGAGTGTCCCTGGTGTAGGGACATCCTTTGTGGTCTGAATATAGTGATAGGAATCTAACCTAAAATCATTACTATGAATGGAAGACATAACTGTAATATTAAATAGGTAATTTATGTTGCTATCTCATTGACATGCCAAGCTTTCTATATGGGAAAAACAGAATGGCCTCTCAGAATGAAAATTTAACAGCATGTACATGCTATTAGAAAACAGGATAATAACTCACTTAGTAAACATGCGAGTGGCTGCAAGGGATTTAAAAAAAATTGTTGCATGTCTTGGAAAAAGTTCACAGAAATGAGTGGGGTGGCAACTGGGAAACATATTTGGAAAGTAGGGAATTGTTTTGGCAAGTAATTTTTTGAAGCAAACTAATTTCCAGGGTTCAATGAGAACATTTCCATAGCAAGTTATTGTTGTCTTTCGGCTTTTCTCGGTTAGGGGTCGCCACAGCGGAACTCCTGTCCACTAACATTATTAGAAATGGCAGAGAGAATATAGACTATTAATTATAAATTACAATAGAATGCTAGCATTGATGTACACCTCTACATGTTTTATGTATTGCACATTGGTTCAGAATTATATTATGAATCTGAATTTTGTACATCTTATATATAGTGTTTGATTAGATGAATTGACTCAGGCAGTATACAACTGTCCCCTTAAGAGTAGTATATGGATAACATTTGCTTTGTAATACACATTGTTTTATGGGTTGTCTACCTCAAAGGTGGGCTTAAATGCCCTGTTTATTATTATTTATGTATTCAAAGGTTTAATTGGGTTTTATAATTCTGTCATGAATGAATTTAGAATTGTTCATTTGTTTAGTATTTGGAATAATTATGTTTTTAATGTAAACATTGACTTTTAATATATAAAATGAGGAACGGGACATGATATTTTTTGTTCTGATGAAGTTCTGGTAGAAAAAAAGCACTTAACTGAACTGTAATTGAAGTCTTAGTAATCAGTGAACATGTTTCTTCATTTATTTTGTTTTATTTTCATGGTTAGGAAGTAATTTTGAGAATTTTAACTAAGTGAAAAATGTGTGCATGAGATATGGAAAATTGTTAGTGGTATAACTTGCCCAATATCCAAATGTACCTGCAGAAGCTGAGGACATTTTGACCATTTGCTAATATATATACATTTTGCTGGAAAAGTACCTTCCACAGGTGTATTGTTTTCACAAGCAGTCACTTCAGCATTTTCACCATCAACTTGTGAAACTTTACAACTTTATAGGTTCATAATCTGAGAAAGAACTGTTTATAGACATGTCTGAAGTGTGTGCACTAAAGAAACTTTCTTTTTCAAAGACAGATGGAATGCATAGATCTTCCAAAAAAAACAATTAACGACAAAAATATTTTAATTCAATACTTTTTAATGCCTTTGGGAGTGAAGGTCAAGCTATGCAGTACTACATTTATTGCATTGTTGTATTTAGGCTACAAGTTTATTCCTGAAGGATGAATGGAACTGAGGCGTATGTACAAAAGTAAATCTGAAATTACTAAAAATAACAGCATTACAATAAGCCAATATCTTGGGCAGAACAGGACAGATAAATTCATAGTGCTCAAACAAAAGTGTATAGTTATAATAGCAGTGAAAGGCCTAAAACTGAAGTCAAAATAATGTATGGTAAGGCAAGTGACATGGAGAGGCTCAGAAAGTGAAATTTACATAATTGTAATGACTTTACTGTGCATGTTTTAAAATCTGAATTGCAATAGTGAAACAGTGCTATGGCCAGACATGGTACCAGAGCAAACTGATATTCTGTTGATAAAAAAATACAATATAGTATTTTTAGTCACTGGTTTTCTGACAGTGCAGTGTCCCTTTGAAATGAATTCAGATATTCATTCCCTATGTAGTGCATTGTGTTAGATATATGCCAGTGGCCATAAGACAAAAATTATAGTAGGGGCTCAAATGCATGAAAGAATTAAAGGTTATTACCAGACAAAATGAAGCAAGAAACTTGGCTAACAACAAAATAGTAGTAGTAGTAGTAATAAAAAAACCAAACAAAAAAAAACAACTCATACATGCATTTACTTCCAGGACTTCAGTATGGCTATTAAGGGGAAACACTGGCTCCTTAAAACTGTACAATTGTAGAGATGTTGTCAAGGGCCAAAATGCTTTCCATTTCTAGATAAAGAAGAAAGCTCATTGCTGTCTATGTTAACATCCCTCCTCAGATTGCATCAATTATTATGGATGCCTTTGGGTACCTTGTAAGTCACAGAAGCCTATCAAAAGACCTATCGCAAATATTATGAAGGTGTTAGGGTAATGAATGTTACCAATGATATACTGGTATTGAGTGAAACACAATCAACACATGACCTCAGACTGGCAAAGATATTGGAGAGATGGCAATGTTAATGAGAAATTGAATCCAAACAAATATCACATAGGCGTGAACTCTATAAAGTACACTGGACCTATGATCATAAATGTGGAATATAGCTTAACCCTAAAAAATTCAGGGCTGTGGTACAGATGGAACATCGAGAGGACAAGACCACCTTACAAAAGTTCTTATCCAGAATATTACCGATGTTACAAAATTGACACAAAAATATAGAATGATCTTGGGAATTCAGACACCAACATATCTTTGGAATACTGAAGATGGTCACAGAAACTCCTGTTTTTATTATGTAAGTAGATACTAGTCAGTCCAGCCTAGGAGGTAGCCTGTTACTTGAAGGTTTCCCTGTAGCATACAGATTTTGAGTGCTGACAGATGTATAAACACAATAAGCACGGAAAGAAAAATATTTATTATAGGTTCATAGGTTTATACTAGGCTATCTGCCCTAAGGCATTTATAAGCCTAGCCCAGAGTTTTTGTGGCTTACGCCACCCCTTATGTTAAAAAATACTGTGCCCATTAGTTTGTTGTGCCTCTGTCCATCAGTGACACAGAGATGATTCCTGGGGTAAACCTACGATCTCCCATCCACCAGTCAAGATTTCTCTTGAACAGAGCCAGCGAGGTGCTCTGCCTCACATGGACCAGGATTTTATTCCACAACATAGGGAGTCTCTGGGTGACAAATCTATCCCTCCAGCATGTCCTATTTATATCCGTGCTAAGGTTTAAGTCGCTTGCTCTAGTGGATCTGGTAGATTTGGATTTTTTGAGGTGGAGCATGTCCATTAATTCCTGGTTGGACATGGCCTTGTATGTCAGGCACAGGTCACCTCTGAGCAGACGGTATGCGACTGAATAGAGCTGGAGTTTCTTCAGTCTGGCAGCATATGACAGATTTTGGAGTCCCTTTATCCTTTTGGTGAGGAACTTTTGGGGTCTCTCCAATTGCTGCAGGTGTCGGGTGAGATACATCCCAAATGGGGCATTGTACTCGATCATTGGTCTGATAAGTGAAGAGTACAGGGGAACAATGACCTCACTTGATCTGGATGTGAATCAGGTGGGCAATGTAGAAGGTTTTTCTAACCACTTTAGCAATGTGAGTGTCAAAAGAAAGGCCACTGTCAACATGGGTCCCCAGGTCCCTGATAACCTCTTCTGTGCTTAGTGGATTGCCACCTATATGGTAGCTTGGGGTTACCTTGTTTTTCCCGAAGGGTATGACTATACATATTTTGGCATTTAACTTCAGGCCATGGCTCTGGCACCAGCTATCAGTTTCCGTGAGACCCCTCTGAAGGATATCTGTGTCCGGTGTACTTTCCACTATGGCTCCCAGTTTGCAGTCATCTGCAAACTTTGTCAGCCATAGTCCTCCTATGTTAGCCTGTACTTCTGAGAAGTAGATGCCGAACAACAGGGGGCCAAGGACTGAGCCCTGTGGGACACCACTTGTGACTGGCTTGGAGTCTGACATGGCGCCAGCTACTCTAACCCTGTGGGTTCTGTCCTTTAGCCAGTTTGCAACCCATCTTGTGACATATGGGTTTACATTTAAGCTGGTAAGTTTCTCTATAATACCCGAGTGGGGTATTGTGTCGAAAGCTTTTGCAAGGTCAAGGTAGGCTGTATGGACTGCCTTTCCCTCATCAATGGCCTTGGTGACTGTTTCGAAGAAGTCGACCAAGTTCAAAAGGCATGATCTGCCCTTGACAAAGCCAAACTGGGTTGGGTCCAATGTCTGCAAGTCCCCTATGTCTTTGTTTATGAGTTCCATTATGATCCTCTCCATAGCTTTGCAGACCAGGCTTGTTAAGTCAGTACCACATTATATAGCTGTGAACACGTTTCTGAACACTTATATGGATGTAGTGTGTCAGAATCAGATCACAAGTCACTTTAGAGCATTTAAAAAATAAACGAATAAAGCATTTGACTGAGCAACAAAGAGAATGTTACTGATCCTTCAGAAGTTAATTACTTTCATAGCATGTAAATCTAGAAAGCAGATGCATATGCATATTGCTGCTGCTCTGAGCTGAGCACACTCAAAATAAATGCCTATTAAGGAACTATTAATATGCTACCAACCACTAACTCACTATGTCAGAAAACAAAGAAACCTCAAAATACGGACAAACTGGTACTGACAACTGTTAAAAGATCAGCCTTAAATAGATGACCTGAAGAAAAAAAGAAAACTCCCTTTAACTAAGAAAACTGTCTTTAACTATAGTTCTACTTTCATACCTCTCAGCTTCTTAGAGGAAGAAATCTGGAGAAAGCCATAAATAAAAGTAGGACAAAGGCCCCAAAATAGATACACTGTTTAAATACTGCTCTTACAAACAGGCATTTGAGTTTGACTTCATATCCATACAAAAAAATTCATGCTAATACAAAACCTGTTATTCTATCAACTCTCTGTCCCTATTTTCTAATGTCAGTCTTTAATGATTTACTACTAATTTGTCAGAAAACCACAATGCTATGAAAAACAGACCAAAAATATGAGGCCAAAATGTGGACATTCTGTGAAAATCTGTACAGTTGACAGGTATGTATAGTTTATCTTTTGTGAGGAAATAACTTGATTGGTTAGTGTTTAAGGGGAGCTGTTTATCAGTGTCTCCACTTCTGTGGAAACAGACATTAACTAGGACACTGGAAGTTTTCTTAGGTCTGTCAATTGCAAAGAATATACAAGACGTGCCATATTTTGTTTCAGAATGTCCACTGAAATTTTTACAGCTGGCCAGATCCAGTTCTATAAGTAATGTGATGCAAAAAATACTGTAAGTAGAGAAATATAATTCCATATGAAATACCAGACCATCCTTTTGTAAAGGATCAAGGCGTATAGTGCTTGATATTCATTGACTAGTATCCAAAACAACCTGAGGTATTCAAGCTTACAGAGATAATGGCCTTAATTGTAACTAGGAAATTTGTTAGACATGTGGTAGAGCCTGTCAGTTTTGAAAATGTCTCACAATAGAGGAATTTAGAATTTTAGAAATTTACTTTGGAAAGGGAGTTTTGCTACATAACCTGAAATTCAAAATATTTATCTGCCAAAGGGCTCATTGAGATGGAAATCCAAGTAGTAGAAAACTCTTGTGAAAAAATGCACCCAAAATAAAAATAAAAATCACAAGAGCAAGTACCAGAAGGAGTTGTGTGTAGATGGAACAAATGCCACTTATATGAAGTAACCAAAGATAGGTTAAAATCCATCTGGCATGCTCACTAAGATATAAGAAGAAAATTGGAGAGAGCACTCTTTGTGACAATGTGCTGTGGGGTCCATAGAGTTAGAAGCGAGTCTAACAGGAGTTTAAAAAATGAACCATCTATCTATGCATCCCACTTTGCACAATAATACCTAATAAGGGATGGAAGCAGTAAGAACTTATTTAAACACAAAATAGTAAATTTTCAAGTATATTATTATATGATTTGTCTATTATTAGAACTAGTATTGGAGAACAATCTATTTTGTTGTAATATTTTGTTTTACCACCAATAAACAAGAATGGCTAAGGGCACACCCATTACCTGCACTTAAGGAAATACACTATGTCAGAAATGGAAAACACTTTTACACAAAGAAATCACATGTATGCTGAATATGTATATATATATATATATATTATTCTATGCACATTGTTATGATATGTGGAGGCAGTGATGAATTGTTAAATGGTTTTGCTGAAATGTTGAGCTCTACTAGTGAGCATTTAAGGTTTAAAATAGAATTTTTCAATGAAGGCATTAATTATTTGGATATCACAATGAGCAAAACCTTATAAGGTAATACTGAAAGACAGATGTATAAAAAGCCCATTAAAAATGAGAACATATGTACATCATAGATGTATACAACTTAACTATATGAATGTAGTGAAAGAATACCTTTACATCATAGAAGTACCATAACCATACATATAAGAATCAAGTGAAGTAATACATTTTTATATAGTCATGTATGATGTCACTGCATTAAATCAAGAATCAGTTTGTCTCATGATTTTTTAAAACATGATTATTCACATATTAAAACTAAGCAAGTAACAGATGAAGTAACATTAATGGGTGATATCATGACACTTTATACAGAGTGGGAGATATAACACAT
The DNA here is from genome assembly GCF_019279795.1 of Protopterus annectens. Lineage (NCBI taxonomy): Eukaryota > Metazoa > Chordata > Ceratodontiformes > Protopteridae > Protopterus > Protopterus annectens. Next base: position 786,689,026 of record NC_056743.1, read on the forward strand.
TTTGAGCTAGAGGCAGAAACGTTCTTTATATTAAGTTCTACTAGCAATAACAATGATATATGTGAGATTTCTACAAATGTACTGGTTTATTCTTACTACGTCACCTGATTTAAAGAACATTATAATGGACTGTCCACATTTCACTAACAAAAACAATTAACTCATTCAAGCATTTAGTGCCTTTTTTTTGTACACTTGCAGTGAACATCCATAGCTTCTTATGGCATCCAGATCTTTCTTGGGTCTGACTTTTAACTAAGTGACTTACCAGCTTATAATATGCAGGATTAGAAAGAGCAAGGATTTATTAATAAAATTACACTAAGATTGTTAATCTAAGATTTCCTGCGGATCTGTGATGGGTCAGTATTAATTGCTGTGATTGTTTTTTTTTTATTTTATTTAGTATTCCTTAGTGTAGTAAGGAATTTATTTTAGATAAGGTAATTTAGCTATTAACTGCCCTACAATCTGAAATACCTTAGAATGACTTTATGAGGAGACATCATGTATTGCATACACTGAACTAATGTTATACAAATGTTAAAGCAGCATTTTAAGTAAAGTATGCAGTGAAGGTTTAAGGTTTATGCCTGCCTGGGGGAGGGGAGGAGAGGAGAGGGTGGACAGCTCATAGGATATAACAGAGGGAGACCTATCATAACTTGTAAAAAAATGATGGAAGGTTGCTTGTTGTGGTATGTACAGATGTTGAGGCTGCATGGCACAATGGCAAAATGAATTAAGCATCTTGGCAATATGATGCATTTGTCATGCCAAGGTCATAAAGCTGGCCTGAAGAAAAATTGAAGGAACAATAAAATGGGCCTGCATTAAGATACAGTAAGCATGCCAAGGTCACACTGCTAACAACAAAAAAAAATCAGATAACATACAGTTTTTACAAACACTGTTTTTTTTAATGGTAAGTTGGCAGTATTCTTGAAATATATAAAACAGGATGCTTCCTGTTCATGACAAAGAGTGACCAGTGCCAATAATGTCAGTCACCACACCTCTGCCCCCCCCCCCCCCCGATTATTCAGGTGCAGCAGATATTCATCTCATTTTATGTTCCTGCTAAAAATATAACAAGAAATAAGTTGCTCACAAACAGCTCACTTTATAGAAAAAAGTCTAATTATCAACTAGAGTAAACCAGATCACTTATTCTACTTCCAGGAATTAGAATGCATAACGGGATTTTCCTTGTTTTGTATTCAGAACATTTTACATGGAATGTACAAGATGGTTCCTTTTAAGATAGCACAATATGGTCAACTATAAACATACAACATATGCAGAGTGTTTCCACAGCCTCTAATTGTTTTGCTTCTATTTTTTGTCAGAAGGTGCAGCTGTAACCTGTCAGCATTAAGAAAGGTGCAACATTAAAGTTTATATTTGCACATGTGTGATAGTGTACTTCAGCCTACATAACAGCTAGATGCATAAAGCCAGTTTTCATTATCCCCAGATTTGTTTACATCTCTTTGTGATGCAGGAGTGTTGTAAAGAGTTGCAGATGTACTTAACGTAGACTTGCTTTCCTTATGTAGTCATGGCTGGTGCATGCAGCTTTAAATAGTGCTGCTTCAACAGAACTATGTAAATGAAGCATGCAATTTAAGCATCTCTTTTTAATATCTTCCAGTGCATCTAAATAAACTATACAGGGGGGCAAAGTAACCAAGAATCAGCAATATTTTATTACAGCCACAAATACAAAATGTGGAAACTAGGACTGACTATAATACAAACGTCGTCTGTCACTCTGAATGAGAGTCACAAATGCTTGAAAGGGCTTTTAGCTTTTGTCCTAATAGGCAGCAACACTGTATTACTATTTTTTTTGTAGGAAGTGTTGGCAGTATCATGTAACACTACCCATGTGAGATCTACCACCCAATTAAAATTCTTGAAGGCATTGGCATTTTTTGTAAAGCAACGTGCAGGCTTTTTGCACCTTTATCTATCTAAATACAACCCTAACTTACATGGCTTATGTTTGTGTGTATGCATTAGCCCTTGTAGGTGCACCTGTGAAATGATCAAACAGCAATCAAATGACATCTGGCATTATTTCTAGTTAAGTATAATGAACTATTTGTAAAAATATAACCAGTTATTGATGAGCCTGGTCTGTGTGTGCAATCATTAATTTTCTAAATTGATTACCCTGCTGAGGGTCATGGTAATAGTAAGCTGAGCAGAGCAGGGCAGGGCAAGGCAGACTTCCATAAATATCAGTCCCCAGCTCATGATGCAAGCTCTAAGGGCATTTCCAAATAAGATAAACTATTCAGCATGCCCAGGACCTGCCTTAGGGCCTCTTTCCTGTGGGATGTCCCAAGCACTTCTTCTGAGAGAGTCCCTCAGGAGGATGTCATGTGTTATAATGCCTTCTGCTTCTGTGACATACCTATCTTTTCAAGTTACTGCTGAATTATAGGTAAACTACTTCTGCACTTTTTTTGTATTGTTAAAATAGCCATATAAATATTTGTGCATGTCTAATTACTGTACTGCTTTCTTTACATATTGATGTATTTCCTTTCACATGTCATAATTTCATTTGATGCATGTCATATTTGGTTTATGAGCAAAAGGTCATTAAAAAATATTCCCATACATAACATAGTAGGAAAGAGCAAAAGTAAAACTATACGTCAGGACACAATGTCAAACCTGCTGAATGAATTCAGCAGATTCGACATTTTTGCAGAACAGAGCATGTGATGTCCATCTAGGAGCTCAGGTAAGTGAAACTCCTACACCTCACATCACGTTTGGAGGGGGGAAGGCCTCCCTGCACCTCCCCATGGGGGCTGCACCCCCATACCCCCTGCTAACTATATATTCCAACTCTGAGATCACACTACAGTGAGGAAAGGGAAGAATGTACTGAATTGCACTGTACCGTGATCTCTGTGCAGTACTTCTAGTTCATATCAGCAACAGCACAGTAGCATCCAGCTTTCGATTTTCCATCTTCAGAGCATCTCCATTCATATTTGTGATAGTAAAACAGTCATATTTACCTGGGTGAGCTGGAAAATGGTCCAGTAAGATTAGTGCTCTACCACCCTTAACAAATGCATCAAATAAATATTAAATTTTATATTTGCTTCAGTGTAAAACCAAATGCGGGCACAAACAGCAATATGAAAATAAAATGATACAGTTTAACATCAGCTTAGCTTAGCTAAAGACACATGCATCAATCACATTAACAGCCTTTGATATTAACTGCTGGAAATAGCTTAATCAGAGGACATTGATACAAACTTATAATCCATTCTGCAGCATCTCTTAAAAACACCCAATAATGGACTCCAAACGACAATTTAGAATGTACCATTAAACTACAAGGCTCAACAACAGCTGTAATTCTAATATTAATAACTTCAACTGGTCCTGCAGCTGATATTAGGTGTTCATACATATTGGCAACTTCTTCCTTCATTCTTTCCACAACCCCTTATCCCATTTTTGCGGATGGGTCCGGGGTGTCACTTCTACAGCAACAATTGTCTAGAGCCAATGTTTACTGGTATAGTGTTATTGTTACCTTATGCTCAAATGGCTTAACTACAAGTAATTATTACATGTAATTGTCAGTGAAGGCATAGGGGGATCAGAACAAGAGTCTGTAATGAGATTTGCAGTGCAAGTACCTGACTCTGGCTGCTTGTAAGAAAGATTTCTTGTCACTGGTTTAATAGACAGACATCTGCTTTGTCAAAACAAACACATTTGCTAGTATCACCTTATACCACATATCTTTCCATTATCAGTGAGTCAGTCTTGTAGTTTGTTTAGGCTGTCTTATCACAAGGACTCTTATAAGTCTGTTTTTTCTTTACTGCCTGCCTACCATTTCTACACCTATATCACTCTTCCATAGACACACTTAACAGACATCTTTTACTTTTAAGTATTAGTGAATGACATAAGCACGTCTATAATTCTAGCAGTGCCAAAAGGAGCGCTCTCTCTGTTATGTGTGTGTGTTTGAAATTTGACCTTAATCACCATGCTAGACATTAGTTCCCAGTTGAAAGGTTATGTCTCTTAAGGGAAAACTCAGCATCTTTTTATCTACTGGCTCTTGTTGGTCCAAGTGGCAGTAACACCAGCATGATTAGATGGAGGTCTTACAAATACACAATAAACTATAGTTTATGGCTAAAGCACAAAAACTACTAACCAATATGTTCAGCCAGGCAACAAAATGGAGCCAATAAAGGAAAACACACTGCAATTTATTAATTGAGCACTTCCGTTTCCTCCATTGGAAATTTCATCAGAATAACATAACATACAATGAAGTGAAGTTTAGAACAGACAAATTTGTCACGGGTAGACCTTGGTATGAATAGAGTGGGGGAGGTAGCTGGATGTAGGAAGATAGGTATGTTAGGTAGTGAGGGTAGGAAGTGGGTAGGATAGGGTTAATTAAGTTGGGAGAGGAAGTGGGGTAAGGCATAGGGGTGGGTCTTAGGGGGGTTTGTAGAGGAAACTGGTATGAGTAAGCACATTTTGGTGTGGTCTTGTTAAAGAAGGATCACGTCCTGACGACCTGAGGTGTTAATAAGGTAGCCCTTGGGTAGTGCTAGTCAGTGAGGTGAGTACGGTATGGGTTATTTGTATATATATCTATCTATTTTTTTGGGGGGGGATTATGGTGTGTGATGTAAAGGGCATATGACAGTATTGTGTAGATATGTAGTGTAGACATAATTAGGTATTTGTGTCCATGGTGGTTTAGTGGTTATTTTTCTCATTGCGTTTCTTCATCTTATTGGGTTTCTTGGTGGTTTAGTGGCTTATTCGTTGTTTTTTCTTTATCTTTTGGTGTGTTAAGTGGTTCCATGGTGGTCTAGTGGTTTTTGCTTGGTTGTGGTGGGTTTTAATGGCTGTTTCTGGATACCCTGGTATCTAGTGATGGCTTTGCAGGGTTCCCTGGTGTCTACTGATGGCTTTGTGAGGTTCCTTGGTGTCTAGTGATGGCTTTGTGAGGTTTGTGTGCATGGTTCAGTTCGCTTGTGTCTAATGATGGCTTTGTGAAGTTTGTATGGATGGTTTTAGTTCCCTGGTGGTTAGTATCGGCTTTGAGAGGTTTTCGGATGGTTCCATTGTTTTTTGTTTTTTTTTTACCTGGTGAATAATTGCGGCTTTGGGAGGTTTGTGTGGTGTGTTTTGTGCCCTGGGGCTAGTGGTATGTCCCCAGGTCTTGGGGGAGCATCCCTGGCTCTTTTGGATGCTTTCTCTTTAGTGGTTAGTGGTTTCTGGGCTGCAGGTAAGCTGTGCAGCTTTCCGTGTTTGAGAGGATAGTGCGTGCATGCGCAGTAGCGTTGGCAATTATGGATTGCCTGCTTTATTATATGAAAAAAAAATAAGGAAAGCAGCAGAAGAGTATACATGTGTAATAGCTAGTCTGTATGGGCAGGCAAGGAGATCAGGCTAGGTTCTTTAGGTAAGTAGTGTTTGGGGTGTAAATAAATATATATATCCTATATGTATAATGAAAATATAGCAGATTAGATGGCATAGTCTGGGGTGACTGCTATTAGGTGGTAGAAGTAATTAGCTGTTAGACGCACAGGATTGCAGTGACATGCAGAGGTGCATGGTTCAAGTCCCAAGGCAGTCAATTTTTTTCCCCCCTAGGCTGTCTTACAGGAGGTAGGTAGGGGATTAAGTAGTTGAGGGTAACGGTTTAGAAGAAGTGATGGTCATAAGGATTTTAGGAATTATGTGTGCTATTTGTCTGCAGATACTGGTTGGTGGTAGCATGCATTTCTTTAAAAGGTTGTTTTAACAACAATCTCTCTTTTGTTTCTTTAGGTTATCATGGCTGAAGGGTTGAGACAGAGGTGGGCCAGTATTGTGACACAGGCTGAGGACCTCTTCAAGGATATTTCTACTTAAGTTCCATCAATTAGTGCTCAGGATCCAAAATCTCAGCGGAAAGAGGCAGACGGTGGCTACAACCCAGTGGTCGAGGGCAAAGAAAGCCAGACAGTTAGCATCGGAGGATGTGGCAATGGAGGTTGGGATGCCGCTGGTGGCACCTTCATCTTCCGCAGATAATTCTTTATCAGATCTGATGGAGAGTGAGGATACAGTGGCAGCTGCAGGAGGGGCCTCAGGGTGCAGTGAGGGGGTCCAAGGTGAGCTAGCAGGTAGGGGTTTAGAGCGTTGGTTGATTGTGAAGGTGCTTTTGATAATACTCTATCATTGCTTGATCCAGATTTGGGGCCTGACTTGGATGTTATGGGGTCTGATTTTTCTGATTTTGGGTCACGGCTGGGGGATTAGTTGGCGACGCAGGCCTTACATCAGGAAGGGGGTCCCATTGTTTTGACACCCCACATATCTTTGGTGGTGAAGGAAAAGATTTGAAAAGTGGAATTCGTTGATATTTTTGAATTGCTTGATGCTGATGGAATGCAATGGTTGACAGAGGCAGAGTCAGCTAATGGGAAGTACCTTTTGGCAGCATTGGCAGCCATAGGTTGCAGAAGGGTAGGTAGGTTTAGGCCCAGGTCATGGGATAACTGGGTCCTTGGTTTTATATACTACATGGTGGTTTGGTTGGAGCGGGACACTTTGCTGGCTCTTCCTCTTCTGGCCTATTTTTTGAGAATCAGGGAAGCACAGAGGTTGTGGCCAGGCTATGCCTGGTTTTGGTATGATCAGAAGTTTTGTAAGAGGAAAGCAGTGGATATATCCATGCGGTGGGAGGCTAGACACCTGGACATTTGGCTTTCTACCATGATGGACATGAGTGCAGGGAGTAGTAGATTGACTCAGCCATTGGAGGGGGGTGCTGGGATATGTTAGGTGTTTAATGCAGGGAAGTGTTCATGGGTAGGTTGTAAATTTTCCCATATTTGCTCTAGGTGTATGGGAGCTCATGCTGTTACATTATGTGGGGGGCAGTGGCCCTGCTGGGGGGCTGACTTCTTATTCTGCAGGTCCTAGAGGTTTGGTTGGTTCTTGCCTGTCATGGGTAGGTGGGCAAGGCTGATGTACCTTTTGGGGGCAAAGGGGTGGTCCTTTCGTGGAGTTAGGGGGTGACCGGGAGACTCATTCCCCTATTAAGGTCCAGGTTTTGGAGTTGTTCCTGTCCCATTATCTGCTGCCAAGTGTGGCAGGGGAATTGATTGAGACTTTTTCAAGGGGTTTTTCAATTAAATCCACGTTGGTGGGGGACGGTATGGTGGGAAAAAACTTGAAGTCTGTAAAGGGGAGGGAGAGGGATTTGCAGGAGTTGATTGACAAGGAGTGTCAGGCAGGGAGATTGTTGGGTCCATTTAGTTGCCCCCCATTTTCTAACTTTAAAGTGTCACCCTTAGGTTTGGTTCCTAAGAAAAAGCAGGGTGAATTTAATTTGATTCATCATTTGTCATATCCTGGGTGTAAGTCTGTGAATGACTTCATACCCAGTGCAGAGGTTAAGGTCACATATTCATCACTGGATGATGCGGTCCGAATTATCAGGAGTTTTGAGGATCCTTGGTTAGTTAGTTAAAGTAGATATTGAGTCAGTGTTTCATTTCTTGCTGGTGTGGGAGGAGGATTGGCCTTTGCTGGGCATGGTGGTTGGGGAAAAAATTTATTTTGACACTGCTATGCCCATGGGATGTGCAGTGGTGTGTTCCACGTATGAAAAGTTTAGTTCAGCACTTCATTGGATTTGGCAGCAGAGGGTGGAGGATCAGCAAGCAGTTCACTATTTAGATGATTTTTTGTTGGTGGTTGATGGCCGAGATAAGGCGCAGACAGCTTTCTGTGAGTTTCTGGGGATGTGCGAGTCACTCAGAGATCCTTTGGCTAAGCACAAGTTAGAGGGCCCTGCAAAGGTGTTGGATTTTTTTGGACTATACCCAATAGATTTTCTCCTGCAGCCGAACCAACTTGTCCTGCGGTAAACAAAACAGGCCTTGTCCTGCATCTGCTGTCAAGCCCAATGGGAGATACAGTTGTTTACTGATGCAGCTGGGGGTCTAGGCATGGGAGCTTACTTTGCAGGCCAATGTTTTTTCAGCCCCTTGGCTGGAGCATTGGTCAGAAGAGTGGAAATGGGATGTTGCCTTTTTGGAATTGATGCCTATTTGAGTGGCTTTGGTGGTTTGGCAGGATCATTTAAAAGGTAGGAGGGTTTTTTTTATTCAGACAATGCTGCAGTGGTGAGGGTGTTGCAGGTTAAGATGGTTAAAGCTCCTCATTTGTTAATTGTTCTCAGGAAACTGGTATTGCAGAGTTTGATGATTAATTTTTCCTTCACAGCATTGCATGTGCCTGGGGTTAAGATTGAGATAGCTGACAGCTTGTCTAGTTTTCAGTTTTGTGGGTTTTGGCAGCTGGCCCCAACAGCGGTATTGCATCCGGCAATTGTTCCGAAGGACATTTGGCAGATTGGATGATAGTAATCAGCAGGTTGGTGCAGCAGTCACAGGCAGTGTTTATTAGAAGAGCGTTTGTTAGGGCTTTATTTTGGGGCATTTAGAGTGTCCGAGGTACTGGGTTAGTTACTATGGGAGCATGTGTTGATGTCACCTAGGCTGGTGCACATTCGGCTGCAGTCTTCAAAGACAGACCAGGAGGGACGTGGGGCCCTGATGGTAATGGAAGTGACTGAGGTAAGTTGGAGACGTCCTGTAGTGTGGGGGTAGAGATTGTGGGTGGTCCAGAGGGATAGAGTGCAAGGTTTGGTTTTTACTTCATTACCAGGTAAAGGCTTGATGGATGAGCAACTGAATTTGATTATGAGGAGGGTTCTTTGTAGTGTTGGTTTAGAAGGGGATACATTTTCATCTCATTCTTTTAGGATGGGTAGGGCATCGGACTTAGTGAAGGAAAGAAGTTCTATAGAAGTCATCAAAAGGGTGGGAAGGTGGTCTTCCAATGCCTTTTTGTCTTGCATTAAGTAGTTTTGTGGTAGGATTTGTTTACAAGTTTTTTTTTTTTTTTTTTTAGGTAGCAGAAGGATCATTATCTTGGGTCATTATTTTGTCTTTTGGGCAGCTAGGCATGCAGCAATTAGATGCAACAGAATGAATTTGGGGCTGGACCATTTTGGATGGAAGGTCATCTGGCATGATGTTAGAGGGTTGATATGGAGCAGGATATTGCAGGTATTTATTGGGTTACAGAGTCAATGGAAGTTGCCGAAGTTGTTGTTGATTCATTTAGGGGTAATGATTTAGGTAAGGTTCCAAAAAGGCAGTTGGTACATCTTATTTGTGAGGATGTGTTATCAGTGAGGAGGATGTATCTATCTTTGGTGTTGATATGGTCTGAGATTATTCCCCAGATGGTATGGAGAGAGGCAAGGAATTTTGTGGAGGTGGAGAGGGCTAGGAGGTATGTTAATTTTATGTTGGTCAAATGGTTGAAGGACATTGGAGTGCATACGATAAGGCATGTGGAGTTTGAAAGCAGGGACCCTGTATGATATAGGTCCAATGGAGTTCATCTCAATGAATCTGGGCTTGATTTATTTAATCTTAACCTGGGCATGAAGGTGGATCTATTGAAAAGTGGTATGGTCTGAGGGGGAACAGCCCTTTGGGCTGGTGGGTGGAGAAGAGGGTCAGGCTTGACCTTCTTCTGTCCCCCCTCAGTAGGATATTTGGAATTGATGGTGGATTACTTGGAATGGAATTATGGAATTGATGATATTAAGGTGAGTGGGGATGCTGCCTTCATGATTACTTTGATAAGTGAGCAAGTGGGGGATGCTGGTTATCCAAGGGTGAGCAGCTGCACTGCCCTTATGTTTACTATCCTATTTATGTTTAATTTGTGTGGCTCAATAAAATTTTGACGTTTGTTATTAATTTTCATTACAATAAAGGTCATCAAATGTCTTTGGTTGTCTGTGTTGATTTATTAGGACCATGACAAGTCAAATTTGGAACAGATGAATTTGTCATGGGATGACCTTGCTATGAATAGAGTGGAGGGGGGGCTGGATGTAGGAAGATAGGTATGTAGGTACTTAGTGTAGGGAATGGGTAGGAAAGAGTTAATTAAGCTGGGAGAGGAAGTGAAGTAAGGCATAGGGGTGGGTCTTAGGGGGTTTGTAGGGGAAAATGGTATGAGTAAGCACATTTTGGTGTGGTCTTGTTGCTCGCCCAGCCCACCCGTTTGGTGTGGCTTGAGGGACAGAGAAGAGGGTCAGGCTTGACCATCTTCTGTCCCCCTCAGTAGGATATTTGGAATTGATGGTGGATGACTTGGAATAGAATTATGGAATTGATGATATTAAGGTGAGTGAGGACACTGCCTTCGTGATTACTTTGATAAGTGAGCAAGTGGGGGATGCTGCTTATCCAAGTGTGAGCGGGTGTGCTGCCCTTATGTTTATTATCCTATTTGTTGCAATGTTGAATTTCTGTGGCTCAATAAAATTTTGATGTTTGTTATTCATTTTCATTACAATAAAGGTCGTCAAATGTCTTTGGTTGTCTGGGTTGATTTATTAGGACTGTGACAATAAACTTTAAATACTCTCAGAAACAATCCCATTAGTTACCTGATGTACCATATTTAACATCATTAACATAATTACCAATTAAGTGGAACAATGCTGTCTAAAGGAAAATACCATTTAAAAAACACTTGAAAAAATCCTACAAAAGGAAAGGGAAGCATACTAAAATATATAATAAAATGACAAATTTACAAACAATATATAATACACACACACACACTCACACATATATATATGTGTGTGTGTGTGTGTGTGTGTGTGTGTGTGTGTGTGTGTGTGTGTGTGTGTGTGTGTAAAATATATATAAAATAATAGGGGTAATCCTAAGGGCTAGGCTTGTAAAGGCACCAGGGCTATTAGCTTAGTACACACCTATGAACCTATATATATAGATGTATGTGTATAAAATCCACAAAGAACTATTAGTGTCACACCACATCTAATATTTGAGTGCCCTTAGTTTTAATGTAGGAACCAGGGAATAATGATCGTTTAAATTGGGGCTTGTACAGGCATCCAACCGTAGTTAGCAAACATGTTCCTGGTATTCTAATCTGGTTTCCCAATCCCCACCTCTCTCATGAGGCTTAACTTGTTCTAGCACCTAAAATCTAAATTTGGCTTGATCACCCCAAAATTCTTTATACTTACTGTCAAAAAAATCTTAGTTTGATTACTTTTATATGAATGTTAATTTGCTTATGTCACAAGTGATAGTTCAATAAAGGTGTTTGCAACTAATAAACTTCTATCTCTATTTAATATGGTGTAAACATAATGCATGTTTTGGGATTTAGTCTAGTATCCCAAATAAAACCCAATATAAGTTGAAGCAAAGTGTTTTCTTTTTTGCAGAAATTGCATATACTCTAGCTATATATGCAATCATATCCAACCAAAAGTATTAATCATATAGATATTTTTTCATAAATGACAATCTAAACTTTTTCTCCAAAAAAAATTTGCTAAATCTTTGTAATAGTATAATCTCCAACATGTGTCAATAATATTTATATTTCTAAAAGTTATACCCAATAAAGAAATTTCAATCTGTGTAAATTGCACACCTTCTATAACAACAGAATCACCAAAACTTTGACTCTTACTTAAGTTAAGACTTAATCACACTTCATTCTAAAAGGTATTTTAATCTTACCATAGTTTTCTGTATCCAAAATGTATTACTCGCAATAATGATTAAATCATCAGCATAAGACATAAAATAAGGAATATGTATCTGGTTTTGCATACAGTAATCATCTTCATACTTATTAGTTTGCATTTTAGTGATTATAACATTCATTACTAAAACAAAACGAAAGCTACTCATGGTGCAATCTTGTCTTACTCCTTTACTTATTAAAATAGGTGATGTCAAATAACCATTAACCAAAACTGTAACTTCAGTATTAGTATAATCAGATTGCAAAACCCAACCTGATATTCCATATTGCAATAAAATATTCCATAAGCTATCAAATGCTTTGCGTATATCCCCAGTCAAAAGCTTAGCCTCTTCATTTTTACATAGATTATCCAATATCTCTCTTACTACAATAAGTAGCTTTTGGCTGTTCTTTTCCCCTTATGTCATACATGTTAGTGGTCATAATTTCTCTTAACATAACCTCAAACAGTATTTGTAGAATTTTCATAAAAATGTATTATTGCATTATTCAGTACGATAGGTCTCTAGTTCCTAATATCACATTTGACTTCACTTTTCCAAATATATTTGATCACAGCTTCAGGAATTTTTATGTATATACCCATCACGTAACCATTCTTTAAATATTTTAACTAATATCTTTTTTGGTCTAAAGTAAATCCATTCCCACTAGCTATTGAGTATTCTCTAACTACTGTACTTCCACGAAAATAAGACCGGGTCTTATACATTTTCCCCCGCCAAAATACGCATTAGGGCTTATCAGCGGATGCCTTATCAACCCCCCCCCATACAACAATCTACATTTATTATTCATGTACAAAAATCGACATTTATTTATGTACAAAAGTTGACATTTATTCATGTAGACAAATCGACATTTATTCATGTAGACAAATCGACATTTATTCATGTAGACAAATCATCCTTTATTTGCTACTTTTTCATTCTTGGGCAACAGTTCTAGGTAACGCATTAACAGTTGTGTGAGATTTCTACATAAACAGTGCAACAAACATTTCACCTTCAGAATATCTACACCTTGGCTTTCACAGTGCGATATTTCATGCTTAACAGAAAGTGCAGAAAAATCTCAATACATGTGTATTGGAGGAGGGGAATAAAACAGGTGAATAACTGCCACTTTTTGAGTGGTGATGCTTTCTTTATTCCTTAATCAAACCGTAAGAGAAGAATGGTGGAAAGTCATAAAAATGAAGTCTGGGAACTATTGGCCTTACTTTGTAATTACCCCTTGATAATGAAACATTACCTTAATACAATAAAGTCAAAAAACTGACAAGAGCTTGCTGGCAGCTGAAAGCAGAAGCAATCCATTCTGTTGCCCCGATAAAGGAAAAGTTATTTAAATACAGTCATATTATTTTCTTCTGGAACATTGTCATAAGTCTCCAACCCCCGAATTCCAGCCTGAATTTCTTGCAACTCCATTTCCTGTAGAACCATTGGCCCCAATCTGTCATGCCTAGCAATAGAGCTCTCCTTAAATGAGTACTACTTGTCCATGTAGCCTGCTCGTAGTGGATTGGCAACACTGCTGTCAGTGATTTTATCCCATGAAGTCATGAACTCTTGCAGGCTAGGATTCACAAAGTTTCCACTCTGATTTCTCTCCATTCTATTCTCAATGTAGTCATTGAGCTCCATGCGCAAATGGTCCTTAAATGGCTTGTTTATTGCAACATTAAGAGTCTGGTGATAGGCAGTCATTCCTGCAGGAATCATTATTTGATCTATTCTTCTCTGTGTAAGGAAGTTCTTCATGTCTTTAGTGCAGTGAATGCTGGTCGAATCCCAGACTAGCAGACCTCTTTCGCCACCTCGCAAAACAAGTAGCAGCATTACATCGGCCCTCTTCCTTATAACTGCTTGTGTGCACCAGGTTTTTTCAGTTTCAAAAATGTAAATGCCTGAAACATGTTCAATCTTATCTTTCTTGCCCTTACTAATGAGGAGAGGTGGGGTTTGTTTCCATCTAGACGAATTGCCAAAATACAGGTAACACATGCCCTTTCTTAACCAGTGGAGTTAATGTAGATTGACAAGGCACCCCTCTGATCAATTGTTGTTTGAGATCCTTGGCCATAAACACTGAAATTTTATCCATAGCAATCATGTTGGAGAGTTGGTATTTAGAAAAGTTGATGCCATCAACAAAGGACTTGAATGCAAGTGCACATTTAATAACGTAAGTATCTTCCAGCTTGAACAGTTTTGTTGATCTTCTTAGAGACAGTTCACATCGCTGAAGGAAGCCATCCAGTCAATGTTGTGATGCTTTGAATTCTCCTGGGGATATTTCTAACTGTGGTGCCATTGCATGGGCAAATGCTTGAATATTAGCCCTGTGCACAACCAAAGCATCTGCTCTCCTGTTAGAAATCCATTCACAGATGTCTTCCAGCTCAGGAAATAATGGTTGCCGACCTGATCCACACTTGCACTCATTAGCATTTCCCTCGTCCACCTGTTGACTGAGGTTATCGTACTCTGCTCGCCATTTTTGGACCATTCGGAGAGCCATCAGATTCTTTCCCTGGGAGTCCTCCATGATTACTTTCTTGTACTCAATGGAATAGCTCTTTCTTATTGCACGCATCTTGTCTGGGGTGGGTTAATTGAAGACTTACGAGACAGGAGTGGCCACAAAAATGGTGACAGTTAAGAAGACACAACCACACCTGTTTGTTATCAAGTGCGCACATTTTATGTCTGTACGCTGACCAATCAAAGTACACTTGCCAGTGTTTATGGGCCAAGGATCTCAAACGACAAGTGTGAGTGAGGATTAGGGTTAAAGTAAGAATTGTGGAGGACTCCCAGTGAAAGACTCTTACAACTGTCTGCAAAGAGAAGTTGGGTGTCCGAATAGTCCAAAAATGGTGCGCAGAGTACGATAATTCAACACGTCTGTCATGTGTTGTTGATGATCTTAACAGGGGCTTATTTTTGGGGTAGGGCTTATATCATGACCACCCTGAAAAACCATGGTAGGCCTTATTCTCTGGTTTGGTCTTATTTACAGAGAAATATAGTAGATTTAATACTTGCTCCATCTCTATTAAAGTAATTGATTTACTTAATGTGTCAATATACTGTGGTGAAAGCTGTTTAACACCCCGATTAACATAACCAATGACATTAGTAATAGTAAAGACATGGTTGTTAAAATAGGAATCTATATTCATCTTACTTATAATTTCTCCATCTTTACTGATTAATTTTTTCATATAAATCTAATCAGTTTTCAAACTTTTAGCTAAGAAAAGAAAAACTCCTTCCTTTTCCTGTCTTAGACAGAGTGCAGAGCTTAACAGTCAAGAACAATCTTAGACTAGAAGCACTGCTGAGGAAATTTGGGTATCTAGCAAAGGTACATCCCATACTACTCAAATAAATCAAAATTGTTAAATGTAGCAAAATGTCTGATTTGAGTTTCATGAACAGCTAATTGATTCCAGGGATGTTAACAGTGTTTTGCTAGACTAGTATCTGATCAATGGTCTAGAGATAAAGATTCATCATACAAGCAGCCTGACTCAAGTTCTTACACTGTCTTGCTGTATCCACTGGATGCATTCCCCTGTGAGTAGCTGCTGACAAAGGTGTTGTCCTTTAAGGTGAAGAGGCCCTAGCATAATGCAACAGCAGCACGATGGCACTGGAAGGTCATATCTTATTGTCATTTATATGTAAAATCTCCTGGTATTAGAGCTGCTGGATTGGCTGAATGAATTACATATTAGAACCAGAAATGTGCACTCTGAGACACACAGCAATAAAGTCCAGATTGCAACCCAGATGAAGCAGGTATGAATAGTGTTCCTGTTGCTGGAGAAGCCAGTTGAGAAGAGTAGAAGTGAGTGGTAGTTCCTGCCTCCCATCCTGAGGGGACAGACATCATGCCACATGACTGGTACTAGTGAATGTACATGTCTTAGTAGGATTTAGGAATGTCCAAGATATTTGCAGTTATCACATGAATGTATGCACAGTAGCCACACTGTCTCATACATGGCAATATAAATTAGTCATCAGGGCAGTGTTGTAGACGTATCTTTTATATCAGGCTCCCACATGGTGGATTAGGCTATTTAAAATCCATTACATGATGTACTGCACTGATAATTCTTGGGAAAGGGGATGCAAAGCTTTGTGATCTTGTTATCTTGTGTAATCAATCCAAGGATAGCCTCCGCTGAAAATGGAGCTTGTGCCCAAGTCAGACTATCTCCTTTAAACAAAAGACAATAAATACATAAATACATGTAAAAGGAAGCAACAATCCTATCTTTGACAAAACCAAATGGATTAAAGCAAAGATATGAATCACAGAAAGGCATAACATGTAAAGGAAATAAGGGATTGAAAGTGATTGACAAATGTCTCTGTAAAGTTCAGCCTTATCTCAATGAATTACTGAAGGATCTACTCATTGCTTAGGTCCAGAATACCTAAACTGAGTGTTCAGATTTCAGATTTGTACTACTGTACTAAACATAACAACAGATGGCAGATTAAAACATTGCTATTACACATGGCAGGAGAAAGTATTAAAGTTCATATATTTTATAAATTTTAAAAACAGACAAATATGCAGTTGTATAGGAAAAAGTGAAGGGATATTTTAAACCCTAAAGAAATTTACACTTTAAATATATAAATTCAGAGAAGCCATACAGCAGCAACATGAAATAATAGGATACATGTTATTCAAGATTAAAGAATAATCTAGCAAAGAACTGTAATTGTACTGATGCAAATCAAAATATCAAAACTGAAATTTTATGAAAGTGGCATCTCATTGCATGGTACAGAGGGATGTAGCCCTTACTGCAGCACAGGTGACAGCAGTTCTGACAGTTCTTCAGTCAGCATCCCTAGCAGTGGAAGATCCAGGTGGAAGGAAGTAGTGAAGGGACATGGCCATTCGCCTCTTCCTGGAGATAGGGGTGTAGCAGGTGATTGGGAGCACATAGGGACCTGCAATTTCTCCTTACAGACTGGGAAAATGTCTTCCCATGCTTGCAGGGGTAGGGCAGCTTAGTGGTACTATTCCTTGTGGTAGTGAGGACAGCTGATTACAAGTCCCCCTTCAGCACTGCAAACTAGGCATCCGACAGGGGAATGTAAGGATAAGATAAGACCCATGAATCTCCCCCATGGCTGCCTGAATGGTGTCCCTTCCTGCCCAACCCCCATCTTGGTGATAGGAAGTGGAAGGGTTGATTAACTGGAAAGGGGCTGGTGGTTGACAAATGATATGAAAGAGTACCAGAGGAAGGGCATGTTGAGAAATACTGTTAGATCAAATTAACACATTGAGCAGTTTATTGGTTCATTTAATGGTACAGAATGCATGCTCATTTTGACTGATGAAAGTTCAAGGGTTTCCATCTTAGAACTTGTACTCCACCAATAAGAGACTTCTGGAAAATTACTTCAAGACCCTATCCATCTGGGTATCAAACAACCTCACTTTTCACATACACAGAAAAACAAAGCCTTGACTTTGGATTTCCAACAAAAGGAATCTACAATCACCACCACAACAGGAAAGACCATTTAGAAACCACAACAGTTTTTAAATACCTTAGGCATATGTCTAGACCAATCTCATGCCTTAACCACAAAGTCTAAAATCAACTCCTTCTGGCTCAGATAGCATATGTAATACTCCTTACAGCCACAGAATCCAACAATAAATTATCCTTCCTCCAAGCAACCACAAACAACATATGTAGGTTTAATACTCTTACTCCCCCCAAAGAACACCACTGCCATATTCTAAAAAAAAGCAAAGTATTTGACTTTTAAACACAAATTCACTCTATATCTGGCCTCAATAATTTAGAAACTACTAAACAAAAAAATCCTCTTCTTTAAAGTAGACCTACCAAGCAAACCACACCATATAAGTTAAGGTCATGACCCTACCTCAACATCAAAAACTCCATTCTACTGAACACAACTTCTATGTAATGAGTTCTCAGGCATGGCAATCCCTCCCAACCAAATTACAACCACCTGTCAGTTCAATAAATTCAGACAGGACCTGAAACAGCATCTCTTCTCATGTAAATGCTTTGGAGACTAAGTCATTACCTAATAGATGTACCGCTCACTAGCCTTCAGCCCCCTTCCTCAATAATAAGCATTTTACACCTTCTGACATCAAATTAAACCTCACTACCCATATAAATTATTCCCACTGTATCCCTTCTTTGCTCTTTTTCACTGTCTCCTCCTTAACCTTTCTTACCACCTTAACTTCTTACCTAATTTTTGACCAGCTCTTCACCTA
>NC_056743.1:786707525-786895025 GCF_019279795.1 Protopterus annectens
GATTATGTACGTAGATGACGATTTTGATCGTGAATGTGACAAATTAAGAAACATGTTTATAAATCGAGGGTACCCTAAGCCATTGATACTAGAACTAACTAGTGAAATTAAAATGAAAAGAATGAAAGGAATGTTGACAGCTATCTTAAAAATAAAAGAATCAACGAATAAAATAGGTTTAGGACTGATTGACATGGCTTATTTAGATAACTCAACAACGACAACAGTGATAGAAAGAGCTACGCTAACATCAACTGTAGTACCCACTAGTGGTAAAGAGAAGTTTGATATGAGTTTTATAACAACATATAATAAAGACAGTGACGCTATAGTATCAATATTAATAAAAAAATTGGCAACTCTTAGGTAAAGACTTTAACCTTTTAACTAGATTAGGTACTAGATTTCAAGTCATTTTTAAGAAGGGAATAAACTTGAAAAAAACATTAGAAAATAAAGCCATATGTACTAAATTTTACAGATAATTCAATTAAATACAGTAAGTCCCACCTTTTTTTTTAAAGAAAACATTTCTAATAGCATTCCTTGTTTAACCTTATTGGGACTAAAGTGTTAAACTTTAAAATCATAAATTCCATTTTCCATATTTTTTCTTTATATCTAAACCATAAAGTGGTTTGGCTTGCCCTAAAACTGTAGCTTCTAAGCCTGTTGTTTCACCACTATGAAATTTCTTAAAATGTAATGCCACCGGGTTTCTTCCCTATACACCTTACCCACAGGGAAATCTAAGTCCATACACTATTCCTGTACTGTCACAGGAATATACACCCACATTAACACATTTCTTTCCAGTAATTTTGTCAAAACCTTGCATAACATACTGACAGCAACTGCACCTTCCAGAAGGGAAGGTGCCTTGCACTGATACCTTCAAAACTGTATTCATTGAAGGAAGCTGGAACCTTCCATGAACTATACAATCTTTAATACTTCTTCCTCTTGTATATGAAAACAAAACAGGAAACCCATTTTCTTTTATTTTAAGATATTTACTTTTTTCCAAAATGCCCCAGTGGTATTTTACCAATTTAATACATTTTTCAGAAAAGACTGTGTATTTAGTTACAAAAATTAATTTCGGTTTCCTGATTTTTTTACCAATCTATATGAACTCTTCCTAACCTCTTTGCCTTTTCTTACCTTTTCTTTACTCTCTTCCCCAAGCTTTACATTATAACCCCTATTCAAAAAATTTTTACTGCCTTACTTATTTCTCTATCACTGTCATTCTTTTCACTGCACAACCTATTGATTCTTAAAAATTCTCCACAGGGAATGGATTTAATTGTGTGTGTGTGTGTGTGTGTGTGGGGGGGGGGGGGTGACAGCTGTCACCATGTAAAATATGACTAATTTCCCCAAACTTTCTATGTATTCCCATTTGTATTTTATTATTCATAGTACCTGTTAATGTTATAGCCAAGAACTGCGTTCCTCTTTGAATTCCATCAAATTTAATATTATAATGATTACTTTGTATTTCTTGGATAAAAGTCTCCACTTCATCCCACCCCCCTTCACATATGAAAATCAGATCAACAATGTATAATATTTTAAAACCTGTTTTTTTTTTTTTAAGTTTTAATTATAGATGCATTAGTTTTCAAACTCCCCATGAAGAAGTTGGCATGCATAGGGGCAAAACCAGTCCCATGACAGTTCCCTTTAATTGCTTAAATTCAAAAATGTTATAACTCAAAACAAAAACTAACCAGTTGTAAAACATGAGTCTTGGTGTCTTTTAGAAAGAAGAGCAGTGCTTCCAAGCCATGGGTGTGTTCTGTGTTGGTGTACAGACTTACTACGTCCATGACTAGGAAAAACATGTCCTCCTTCCACTTCACTTTCTTTATTTTGTCTTAAGAAATTAAATGAATCCTTAATATACGAAGATAGTTTCTCTACCTCTGCCTTCAAATACATATGGAGAAACAGGGCTAAATTATGTATGAAATACCCACGTGCTGATACTATGGGGCGTCCTGGTGGAGCCACCATACTTTTATGTATTTTTGAGATGCAAAAGAAGTAAGCCATGATATTTTCCTTAACTACAAATCTCTTGTACGCATCTTCATAAGAGAAATACTTCAACTTTAATCCTTTCATCAATAACTCTTTATACATGGCTACTGCTTCTAAATAAATGTCCATCCTTACTAATACATGTACATCTTTATTGCTCAAATGAGTATAACACATTTTTAAATTTTGCATATAATTCAATACCACCAAATTGCCCCCTTTATCAGATGGCTTAAAAATGAGTTCCCTATTTTGACTAAATTTTTGCAAACTTAACCATTCCACTTTACTCAAATTATATTTAAAATTCTGTTTATATTTCTTCACCTGACCACATTCTTTTTCAACAGAGAACTGTAATGCATCTGAGAACTGCTGAATACTGTCATCCCTACAAATGAGCATAAAATCACTTTTATACATTACATTTTCTGTATACAATTTACAATATGCATCCATTTCGAAATCCGAAGTACATGACTGAAAACTTTCCTCACTTAAATCGGATTCACTTTTTATACTGTCTATCGCATGAGTTACCGTTTTGGGCAAAAAAGCTCTAAAATTCAATTTTCTAACAAATTTAAATATTTCACATTTTAATTCATGAGCCCTTGGCAAAGCCGTGGGTGTAAATTTTAGATCCTTATTTAGTACTGCTAAATCATTTGCAGACAGTACACAGTTTGATAAATTAACCACATAACTGTCTCAATTATTTGTATTTATACTAGTACCACTTGCCTCTTGTAAATTGTCTGAGAATTGGGGGTATTCCCCATAACTGGCATGTCCATGACTGTAATTTCTGGACCTTTTCTTGTTCCTCCCTGGCTCTCAAAAAAGTTTTTGTTAACCCGGCTTTGTCACCTCTGGTAACCCTGGAAAAGGATTTTCCTCCTCACTGTCCCAGATAGCAAATGAGGAATCACTTCCCGCCGAGGAGACCTAGCTGTTGGCGTTTCTTCTTCCTTCCTGTTGAAACCTCACATGATGGAGATGTCTCCACTGATTGGTTGAGATTACAAATGCCTGACTGCATTCGTAATCTCTGTCTCTATACAATTTGTCCTTCTTTCTCTCAGAGTTCCTTCTCATATCCAGCCAACTTGCCATTAACTCCAGCTAAAAAGTTTTCCAAGGTTGCATTATTATGATTTTTCCACTATTTTTTGACATCTCTTTTGTTTCCATGATCAGCCTTTGCCTCTTCATGTCATCTATCTCTTTTAAGATGTTTACCCACTCTAAAGTACACTTGTGGGAAGCAGCAACCCACCGGGTATGAACATTTTTATCTTCCTCATCCTCTAGATTAAATGGAGAAGATGGACTTTTTACAGCTCTGAGACCCCGGGGCTTAATGTAAAGTTCAGTATATCTTTGCAGGCTCAGGGAGTTAAAGAAGACCAATGTCTCCTTGTATAACAGGTTCTCCACTGTATCAAGAAACTGTTGCAGTTCAGGGGAAGCCATTACCTCTCTCTTCTTCCCCACAGCGGCAAAAGGATTGTGGATATGCTGACTCCTACTTTCACCCCATACATTGGACATTAACTGCATTTAATTTCTGGGTTTGTTTTGGACCCAGTGATATCCCTTCTGAAGCAGATACAAAAAAAATTATCAAGAGTTCTTTGAGATGCCTCATGTGAGGTCTCTCTCAAAATTCTCGTCAGAGACTTGAAGGAATCGCTGGTCATTGCACTCATTTAACCACCAGTTCACCAAAAAACGTAGATGTATAACCACAAACGAAAAACCAAAAGCTACTGATTACCTTCTCTTGTATTTAATAAAAAGCATGTCTAAGCAAACTGTCTTTACTTGTATAGAATTAAAAAATGATGAAATACACCATATAATATCCTCTGCCATGCTCGCTAAACACAAACAATATAGCATCAAAGATGAAAATACACACGTAGCAGCACATGAATAATCCTCTCTAGCGCCTCGGCTTTGCAGCCTTTACAAAGTATACTTATGCTAACCATACCTCACCTTGTATACTTAATTTTACAGTTAATTATCCAAGCCTTCTGGCCCAGAATGGGCAGAAGCTGCTGCAGTCAACATTTTGAATTTTGGAACGTCCAGAAAAGTGTTTAGAATAGACAGGTCCAGTATTGGTCTCCAGGCATTGTCCTTTCTGGGTACCAAGAAAAGTCTAGAGTAAAATCCTTGTCCCTGCTCTTACTGTGGTACTCGCTGAATAGACTTCATGTCCATGAGGGATGAAACTTGCTTTTGTGCCTCTGCCCATTGGTTGTGTGGCAGGTCTGGCATACATTTTGTCTTTGGAAGGGTGTGAAAGTGGAACCCTGTAGCCCTGAGACAATATACTCAAGACCCATTTGTCCTGGGTGATCATGTGTCAATTTTGTGAAAAAAGTGCTAGTTTTCCCCCTAAGGGTGCTGCCAAAAGATAAGTGCTTGGCATTGGCAGAGGAAAGTCATTGGGACTGTTTCCTATATGGCTGTGATTTGTCTTCTCCGCTTTTGGAGGTAGAAGCACCCCATTGTTTAGGCCTGTATGAGCCTTGGGGCTGGGATCTGCCTCTTTGTGGCCTGTCTGAGACTGGAAAGGACCAATTCTTAGAAGGCCAGTTCCTGCTAAATCTGGGTGGCTGTACCTGTAAAAAAACCTTAACTGTTTGCATAGATTTCGCTTTATCCATTTTCTTCAACACCTATTCTGCCTTAACACCAAAGTATCATGCTGTAATGGAGCATCCAATAATTTTGCTTTAACATGATCAGGCAGATTGTTCCTTTAACCAAGCATGCCTTCTAATTGCAGAACCCATAACAGTGGCCCTGCAAGAGGCCTCCATGTAGACTCCATGAACTTTTTAGGTACCATTGTAGTTTCCTCATATGCAGTCTTGCATATGGAATTTAGTACGATGCAGGACGCCCATGAAGCCCAGAGCCTTCAGAATTTGTCTTGCAGAAGACTGGGTTTTTGTTGCCAGTTTGAAGTAGTCAGTTGCCTTGGTTTGTCTGGCGTGAGGTAAGCCATCTGGGCAGTTGTATTCAAGTTTGCGCCCAGGAATGTTCTCTTTTGAGAGGGTACCAGTTGTGATTTCTTTTCATTTATTGTGTACCCTAGGCATGTTAGAAGCTTTTTCACAAATGCCAGGTGTCGTAGAAGAGTGTCCTTGTTCTCTGCTTGAATGAGACAGTTGTCCAAGTAGGGATATATTTGAATACTTCTTAGTCTGCAAAATGCAATTACTGATGCCAGGCACTTTGTAAAGACCCTGGGCGCAGTAGATAAACCAAAGGGCAGTGCAGAGAATTGATAATGCATTAAGCCAGCCTTGAATCTGAGGTATCTTCTGCACGACTGTCTTATTGGGACATGCAGGTATGCCTCTTTTAGGTCTAAAGTCACCAGCCAACTATTCTTGCCCAGCAATGGGAAGAAGCTGTTGCAAAGTGAGCATTTTGAATTTTGGAATGTCCGTATGTGTTCAAAATCGATAAATCCAGTATTGGCCGCCAGGCCTTGTCCTTTCTGGGTACCAAGAACAGTCGAGTAAAAACATTGTCCTTTTTCCTGTTCTGGTACTGTCTGAATGGCCCCCATATCCATGAGGGACATAACATGTTTCTGTGCCTCTGCCCATTGATTTTTTTGGCAGATCTGGTCAACCATTTGTCATTGGCAGTGTGTGGAAATGGAATCTGTATCCCTGTGATATGATTTTTAGTACCCACTTGTCCTGGGTTATTAACTGCCAATGTTGAGCAAAAAGTGCTAATTATCCCCCTATGGGTGCTGCCAAACGATAAGTGCTTGGTGTAGGCAGAGGGAAGTCATTGGGATTGCTTTCTGTAGGTTTGCGCTTTATCTCCTCCAGATTTGGAGGTGGATGCACCCCATTGCTTTGACTTGTATGAGTCTTGAGCCTGGAACCCTTAGGGCATCTGGATTTGCCCCTTTGAGCTCTGTCTGACACTGGAAAGGACCAATTTTTTGTAGGGCAGTGTCTACTGAATCTAGGTGGCTGCACTTGCAAGAAATCTTGAACAGTTTGCAAAGACTTGGCTTTGTCTTCCATTTTCTTTAAAATCTCTTCTGCCTTAATACCAAACAGAGAATCATGCTGTAAAGGTGCATCTAGCAATTTAGCTTTAACATGATCAGGCAAATTTTGTTCCTTTAACCAGGCATGCCTCCTAATCACAGATCCAGTAACTGCGGCCCTGCAGGAGGCCTCTAAAGAATCAAAACCACATTGCAAAGTATGCTTTCCAACTTGTTTAGCCACATGCAATAATTCCTGCAATTCCTTATTTTCTGCGCTTTCCAAAATCATCATTTTCTGTTTCAGCAATCCCATAACATGTTGGTACTTAAGCATATGAAATTGACAGTTTAAGGCCCTGGTTGCCAAGGTTGCAGATGTATAAACCTTTTTTCCCCATCTCGCCAATGCCCTTGAATCTGTTGGAGGGGGTAGGGTTTTTTGCTTTTGAGGCCTTAACTCCCTTTGGGCCATGTGAAATAGTTTCAGAATCAGCAGCAGGGTTTCCAAATAAAAATTTATGAGTCAGGGACCCTGTAATACCCATCAGGCTTACTGGGAGCCGGAAGTCAGGGGTCAGGCTCGACTCCAAAAACACACCCTCCACAATGTGTAAAACAGGAGGAATAGCTAAAGGCTTGAGCTGAGGGAGAAGGAAATCCTTGAGCCTATTTTTTGATCGAGAAGTCTTGACTCTCCCAGTGGAAATGCTCCCTCAAAGTATGCAAGGTTTTTCCAAATGAATAATCCCTCAGGAGGAGATGCGGATGGAATAGCTTCCTCAGCATCAGAATCCTCATAGGGAGGTAAAGATAATTCCTGATCAGAAGAGGAATCAGAAGTAATAGAAATTTGATCTGAAGATTCAATAGTCAGTGTCTTGCCTAGGCCTCTTATCTGGAAGGGGATGGGTAACCCTGATCAAGGTAAAGAGGTCTTCGGCCATTTAGATCTTTTTTAGGCATAGAGGCCTGTGCACGTGGCTCAGGCGTCATTGTTTTAGTTTTAGGTGTCTTTGCCTTTGGTTTTGCAGCTTTCGGTTTGATATAAAAATGTTGAGGTCTGAAGACACCCTCAGAAGCTGGTGCCTACTCAGCGGCTCCGGACCCATCAGAGGGAGATACATCCGTCGGTCCAATACCTTGAGTATCTTGCAGCATGCCGGCCCCCACATGGGGTCAGTAGAGGCCTGCGACTCAAAGGTAGCGGGTATCAGGGGCTGCAAACGTGCCTGAGTACCGGCAAACCAGCGGCTTAGAAGCTTCATCAGTTTTGGATCTCGACTGCCTTTGTCCTTTTCTTTGTGTTTTTTTATGTACTCCGGTAGTCGGATTGCTATCTGACGACATTTCTGGGTAGTTAAATCTATTTCCAAAATACTTAGATGCAAAAATATACAGACGCTTAATAGTGCGTTGGTTAAATCTAGCACAAAACCGACAGCCAGGCACGTTGTGATCAGGGCCTAGGCAAGGAATACAGTATAAATGGAAATCCTTATGAGGTATTTGCTTCCCACAAGTAATACAATTATTAACTTTTTCTGACATTGGTAAAAAGCAAGAAAAAAAGTTTCCCCAAAGGTGCTCCCCAGGCGTAATCCGATGCATTGGTTGTCAGTGTTTGCCTGGCTGTGGGTTGTGTAAAAGGCTGTCCCTTGTTGAGGTGACCAGTTTGAGCCCACCATTGAAACTCCTGTTGAAGGCAAGGGATTAGTGGTATAACTGTTTCCAAACTTTGACAGTGTTGAGACCCCATACATTCTTTAGGTACCATTGTAGTTTCCCCATATGCAGTCTGGCATATGGAATTAGTAATATGCAGGATGCCATGTAACCCAAGGCCTGCAGAATTTTTCTTGCAGGGAGTTGGGTCTTCGTTGCCATCAATTGAATGTAGAGTCAGTTGTCCTTGCTTGCCTGACATGAGATAAGCCATCTGGGCCATTGTGTTCAAGCTGGCACCCAGGAATATAATCTCTTGTGAGGGCACTAGTTTTGATTTCTTTTAGTTTACTGTGTACCCCAGGCAACTTAACATTTTAAAAAACGCCAGATGCTTTAGAAGAATGTCCTTGCTCTCTGCTTGAATCAGGCAGTCGTCCAGGTACAGATAAATATGGATTCCTTTGTCTGCAAAATGCAATTACTGGTGCCAGGCACTTTGTGAAGACACTGGGCGCAGTAGATAAGCCAAAGGGCAGTGCAGAGAATTGGTAGTGCATTGAACCAGCTATGAATCTGAGGTATCTTCTGCAGTTTTATCTGCTAGGGACATGCAGGTATGCCTCCTTGAGGTCCAAAGTCACGAGCCAAGCTTTCTTGCCCAACACGGGAAGAAGCTGCTGTAGTGTCAACATTTTGAATTTCGGAACATCCAGGTAAGTGTTTAGAGATGAAAGATCCAGAATGGGCCTCCAGGCTTTGTCCTTTGAGTATCAGAAAGAGTCTTGAGTAAAATCCTTGTCCTGTGATGTTACCTTTTGAACAGCTCTCATTATCCATGAGTGCTGCAATTTGTTTTTGAGCCTCTGCCCATTGATTTGGTGGCAGATTTGGCATTCCTTTTAACCTTGGCAGAGTGTGAAAGTGGAACCTGTAACCTTGAAATACAATGTTGAGAACCCATTTGTCTTTGGTGATCATTTGCCAATTGTGGTAGAAGAGTGCTAGTTTTCCTCCCAAGGCAGCTATAGTGGGAAGTCATTGGAGCTGCTTTTTATATGGTTGGGGCCTGTCTTCCCCTTCTTTCGGGCCTGATACAACCCATTGTCGAGGCCTGTAAGGACCTTGTTTGACCTCTACCTCTTGGACATCTGTATCTTCCCCTTTGAGGTACATCTGTAATCGGAAAGGACAGATTCTTAGTTGGCCAGTTTCTGCTAAATGTAGGAGGCTGAACCTGTAAGAAATCCTTCACCGTTTGCATAGATTTTGCCTTATCCTCCATTTTCTTTAATACCTCTTCTGCCTTAACTCCAAATAACACATCCTGCTGCAAAGGTGCATCCAGTAATTTTGCTTTAACATGATCTGGTAACGTATGTTCTTTTAACCAAGCATGTCTTCTAATGGCAGAGCCTGTAACTGCTGCTCTGCAGGAGGCCTCTAGAAAATCAAAACCACATTGCAAAGTATGCTTTCCCACTTGATCAGCTGCATGCAATAAATCCTGCATTTCTTTAAAATTAGGAGGATCTAATTCTGGAAGCATTTTTTGTTTTAACCGAGACAGTAAAATTGCTGACATTTTAGAATGTGAAACTCGCAATTTAAGGCTCTCATTGCTAAAGTTGCAGACGTATATACTTTCTTTCCCCATCTGTCTAATGCTCTGGAATCTGTCAGAGGGAACTGGATTCTTGGCCGATGAGGCCTTAACTCCTTTGGATCCCTGAGAAATAGTTTCCGGGTCAGCTACAGGGCTTTTATACAGACAGTTGAGAGGCAGGGACTCTGTAGTATCTGTCTGGTTTAACAGGGGGTGGAGGTAAGGAATCAGGATTTAAGCTGGATTCAGTATACACATCCACAATATCTAACACTGGCAGAATAGCAAGGGGTCTGTGTTGAGGTAATAAAAGTCTGAGCCTTTGGATTCTGAGTAATCCTGGCCTTCCCAGTGGAAATGCTCCCTCATGGTATGTAGGGTTTTCCCCAAAGGAGTAGTCCTCAGGTGGTGAGGCTGATGGAATTGATTCCTCAGCATCAGAATCCTCATAAGGGGGTAAGAGTATCCTAGGTCTGAGGATGAATCAGAAGAGATGGACACATGGTCGGATGAGTCAGTCTGCATCCTGTCTAGGCCTTTCATCAGGAGGGGGATGGGACCCCCTGATCAGAGTGATTAGGTCTTCGGCCATTTTGAGCATTTGTTTCTTAGGCATGGAGGCCTGTCCTGGAGAATGCTGTATTTGTTGCTTTGATTTTAAAGGAGGCTTAGACTTAGCCGAGGGTTTAATGCTTAACTGAGTAGGGTCTGAATACACCCTCAAGCTGTGGGTTGCTCAGCTACTCTGGATCCCTCTGAAAGGTTAGTCTCGGTAGGCTGAATAACTTGTGCATCCGAAGGCCCAGCCATCTCAACTTGGGAGTCAGAAGCCTGTGGTTCTACAGAAGCGGTAGTCAGGGGCTGCGAAGGTGCCTTGCTGAAAATCGGAGAACCGGCGACTGGCCTAGAAGAGGCTTCGTCATTTTTGGGCCTCGGATGCCTATCCTTGTTCTTTGCGCTTTGTGTATTCCGGTCATCGAAAGTTCAGACGGCATGGTATAATTGAATTTTCTACCAAAATAATGTCTGGCAAAATCAGACGTTTAATAGTGCGCTTGTTAAACCTAGCACAAAACCGACACCCAGTAACGTTGTAGTCTGGGCCTAGGCATGGGATACAATAGGAATGGAAATCCTTGAGGTATTTGCTTCCCACAAGAAATAGTTAACTTTTACTGTCATCGGTCTGAGGCAAGAAAAAGTTTCCCCAATGGGGTACTTAACTTTGCAGAAGACTTCGGTTCTGGATTTGGAATGAAAATCTCAGGAGACGGCCGACTGGCACTTGCAAACTGCTTTTGCTTCAGGCACCGCATGACAAGAAAGACTGAAGAAAATGGAGTCTGCTACATCTTATATACCCCCTGTCGCACTGACGTCAGGGAGGTGGCGACCGCAACAGACGCTGGACCAAGACTTTGGAACTCAGGCAGACTGGGGAACCGCCTGACGGCAGGATAACCCAAGTGTAATGACTGCAGCAGTGTAACACGATGAACATCTGCAGTGGCAAAGCCTGCCCTGGATTTAGAGTAGAATGGCAGATCATGCTTTGTAAAGGTGTGCACTGAACACCCAAACAGCCGCCTCTAAAATGTCTCTGGTTGGTACTCCCCTGAGAAAGGCTGCTGAAGTGGCTGCAGCTCTGGTGGAATGTGGCCTAATGCCCTTAGGCACTGGCTTGACATGGTGTGAATAGCATAAATTAATGCAGTGGTCTATCCACTTTGAGATGAGTCTGCTTTGAGATGGCCTTTCCCTGTGATCCTGCAGCATATGCCACTAGTGATTGCTCTGTATTCCTGAAAGCTTTGGTTCTGTCCAAGTAGAATCCAAGCCGTCTGTGTACATCCAGAGTGCAGAATTCTCTCCCCCTTGTTCTGTGGATTTGGGTAAAAGGATGGCAGATGAATCATTTGGTTAAGAGCCACACTGGACACAACTTTAGGCATAAATGTTGGGTTTGTTCTCTGAGAGACCCTGCCTGGATAAATAAAAGGTTCCATAGCCATGAGCGCCTGTAGCTCTGAAACTCGTCTTGCAGAAGTAATTGCTAGGAGCAGAGCCATTTTCCAGGATAAAAACTTGATATCAGCAGTAGCAGCTGGCTCAAAAGGAGGCAGGATGAGCTTTTCCAAGACATAGTTGAAGTCCCATGCAGGTATGGTGATTTCCTTGGAGGCCTTACATTTTTGGCTCCTCTGAAGAACTGCTTTAATAAAGGCGGAGAAAAAATTTGTGGCTCTGTATTGTAATGAGCCGAAATGGCAGAGGCATGAATTTTAATTGATGAAAAGGATAGGCCTTTGTCCAGCATCTCAGTTAAGTATTGCAAAATCTGAGGAATATTTGGTACAGTTGTAGCAGTTCCTTTTGCCTGGTTCCAAGCACAGAATCTCTTCCATTTTCCAGCATAAGATTTTCTTGTACTAGGCCTTCTGGCTTCCAAAATGACATCAATCACAGCTTTGCTGAGAGGTGTTTTTGTATGACTACATTATCTGCCATGCTGCCAGGTTTAACGTCCCGAGTTGGCTGGGCAGGATCTGATTGTTCTGCTGGGACAGTAGACGAGGTAATAGAGGTAAAGTCCAAGCTGGGTAACGAGACAAGTTCCTTAGGATTGGACACCAGTACTGGCAAGGCCAGCCTGGGGCAATCAGTATCATCTTTGGTTTCTCCCGTCTGATCATTAGGAGTACCTTGGGGAGGAGAGGCAGTGGAGGGAAGGCATATACTGAGGTTTTTCCAGCTGAAAGACAGGGCGTCCACTTTCCATGCTTGTCTGTGATGCATCCTTGTGCAGAATCTTTTTAGTTGGTAGTTGTGAGGGGAGGCAAGTAGATGTCCAGGCATCCCCAATTCCTTGTCATGCTGAAGACTTGTGGATCCAGCTGCCACTCGTGGGTGATCCATGAGATTTCTTAGTCTGCCAGGGTATTTTCCTTTCCTGGCAGGTATTGTGCCTGTAAATGTACTTGGCAAGTCAAAGCTGTGTCCCACAATGTTATGGCTAGTCTGCAAAGGGGGTAAGAATGTGTGCCCCCCTGCTTGTTTATATACCACATGACCGTGGTGTTGTCCCGGATAAAGTAGGTCCTTGAAGGCTGTCAGTACATTTTGAACAGCTAGCATCTTTGAGTGATATGTAGATGCATTTGGTTTGAGGTCCATGTGCCCTGAATGCATCTTCCTGCCATGTGGGCCCCCCAGGTATAATCGGATGCATCCTTTGTCTGCCTGGCTGGGGGTAATGTGAATGGCTGTCCCTTGTTCTGGTGACAAGCCTTTGCCCATCAAAACTCCTGTTGCAGGCAGGGAATGAGAGTAATCATTGTGTCCAGGCTGTGGCAATGTTGAGTCCAAACCCTTTTTAGGTACCATTGAAGTTTCCTCATATGCAGTCTTGCATAGGGAATTAGGATGCAGGATGCCATGAAGCCCAAAGCCTGCAGAATTTTTCTTGCAGATAACTGGGCCTTTGTTGCTAACATTTTGAAATAGGTATTCAGTTGCCTTTGACGTGAGATAAACCATCTGGGCAGTTGTATTCAAGTTTGTACCCAGGAATGTTATACCTTGAGAGGGCATTAGTTTTGATTTCTTTTTGTTGACTGTACCCTAGGCATATTAGAAGTCTTTTCATAAATGCCAGATGTTGAAGAATGTCCTTCTCTGCTTGAATTAGACAGTCGTCCAAGTAATGTTAATTTGTATTCCTGTCTCTGCAGAATGCAATTACTGGTGCCAGGCACTTTGTAAAGACCCTGGGCGCAGTAGATAAGCCAAAGGGCAGTGCAGAGAAAGTACAGTTTTGTACCTACCATAAATGTAGATGTTAGAGTGCTAATACAGCTGCAGTAATCACATAAGGGTTCTCTGCAGTCAGGCGGTCCCTCGGTCGGCCGAATTCCAAAGTCTTGGTCTGGCGTCGGTTGTCGCTTTCTTTCCTGACGTCAGTGCGACAGGGGTATACAAGACACAGCCGACGCCATATTCAGTCTTTTCTTGCCCCCGATGTCAGGTGCCCCCAGAAGGAAGGCAATACATAAATCATATATTTGCAAGCAAATACACCATAGGAGGATAACCCAATTAGGTTGTAAGAGGAGGTGTTAGCCACTAGTCCTTTACCAAGAGGGGAAGGAGGGAGGGAAAAGTACAGTTTTGTACCTACCATAAATGTAGATGTCCGATAGGTATGCACCTGCAGTCATCACCATATGGGTTGTCCTGCCTCAGGCAGCCCTTCGGTCGGCCGGATTCCAAAGTCTGTGTCTGGCCTCGGCTGATGTCGCACTTTCCCCAACGTCAGAGCGTCTGGGGTATAAAAGCATCAGCCAACGCCATTTTCCTCAGTTTTTCTTGCCCCAGATGTCAGGTGCCCTCTAAGGAAGGCTAAAATTTGGAGAGATGTATTTTTAAAAAACAAATCCAAACATGCACAGTACTATAAAAACAAATTCACCATAATAGATCCCCCCAGCTAGCTATAAGAGGAGTAAGTACCCAAGAAATACCACTATAAAAGGGATAAGCACCCAAGAAATACCACAGAGGGGAAGGAGGGAGGGTAAACCCGACTGCAGATGCATACCTATCGGACATCTACATTTATGGTAGGTACAAAACTGTACTATGTCCTTCAAGGATGCATCTGCAGTCATCACATATGGGTAGAATACCATAGCCAATCTGGGGGTGGAGGTACTAAGTAAAGGATGGTGTAGCTAAAATACCCTGCAGGACTGCCGTAGCAAAGCCTGCTCTGGATCTGGAATATAAAGGTAAATTGTAATGCTTGGCAAATGTATGCACGGAGCTCCATGTAGCAGCTTCTAAAATGTCCTTGGTAGCCACCCCTCTTAGGAAGGCTGTGGAGGTGGCTGTGGCGTGGAATGAGGTCTAATGTTAGCTGGCACAGTTTTTCCATGAAAGGAGTAACAAAAACGAATGCAATTTCCTATCCATTTTGAAATTGTCTGTTTGAAAATTGCTTTTCCTTGTGCTCCAGCAGCATATGCTACAAACAGCTGGTCAGTCTTTCTGTAACTTTTAGTTCTGTCCAAGTAGTAGCGCAACTGTCTGTGTATGTCCAGGGTGTGCAGCAGCTTCTCCCCTTTATTTTGTGGATGTGGGAAGAAGGTAGGCAAGTGAATAGCTTGGCTCAAAGATACCCTGGATACCACCTTTGGCATAAATGTAGGATTGGTTCTCAATGAAACACTGTCCTGATGAAAAATAAGGAATGGCTGTACTGCCATTAAAGCTTGTAACTCAGATACTCTTCTTGCTGAGGTTATGGCCAGAAGGAAGGCAGTTTTCCAAGACAAACTGTAGATCTGCAGATGCTGCTGGTTCAAAGGGAGGAAGTGCTAGTTTTTCCAACACGAAGTTAAGGTCCCAAGTAGGTAGAGGTGGCTTCCTTGGAGGATTGATGTTTTTGATTCCTCTTAGAAACTCTCAGGAGAGGATGATAGAAGACAGGTGGATCAACATTGTATTCAGCTGAAATTGCTGAAGCATGTATCTTAATGGAAGAATAAGACAGGCCGTTGTGGAACAATTCTGCCAAATATTCCAGTATATGTGCCATGTTCATCACTGTCGTATCTAGGCCCTTTGTTGTGTTACAAATGTGAAATCTTTTCCATTTTGCTGAATATGCCTTCCTTGTGGGAGGCCGGCGAGCTCCCATAATAATATCCTTCACTCTCTGGGATAGCTTTT
Source organism: Protopterus annectens (assembly GCF_019279795.1). Classification (NCBI taxonomy): domain Eukaryota; kingdom Metazoa; phylum Chordata; order Ceratodontiformes; family Protopteridae; genus Protopterus; species Protopterus annectens. The sequence continues at coordinate 786,722,612 of NC_056743.1, forward strand.
CCTGAGGAGGAGTCTAGGTATTTTCCAGGCAGTTAGTTGCAAGGTTTTCAGGTTGGAATGTAGAGTCTTGAAATTGTGCTGTGTCAGTAGAAGTGGCCATAGGGGGAGAGGCCACGGTTTTGTATGTGACATGCTCTTTAACAGTGGGTACCAGTGCTGTCTTGGCCAGTTTGGAGCTATCAATATCACTCTAGGCTGCTCTGTTCTGATCTTCAGAAAGACCTTGGTCATTAATGGGAGAGGTGGAAAAGCATACACTGTTAGAGCTTTCCAGCTGAAGGAGAGAGCGTCCACTTTCCATGCTTGTGGGTGGTATGTCCTTGAGCAGAATTTCTTCAGTTGATTGTGGGGGGGGGGGGGGTGGACAGATCTATTTCTGGCCTTCCCCATGAGTAAGATGTCTGGGTGCAGCATCCATTCGTGTGCATCCATGATATTTCTGCTTAAACTGTCTGCCAGTATATTGTCTTTCCCTGGCACAAACTGGGACTGCAGCTGTATATTGAGTTTCAAGGAAAGTTCCTATAGATTCATTGCCAGTCTGCAAAGAGGGTAGGAATGGGTGCCTCCTTGCTTGTTTATGTACCACAACTGTGGTGTTGTCTGGAGTAGGTGGCCTCGAAGAAAAAGTTTGAAGGCCTCGATTGCATGCATCACTGCCAGCATTTCCGTTTGGTTTATGTGCATGCGTAGCTCCCTTTGTGACCATAGCCCTTGGATACATCTGCCCTCCATGTGTGCTCCCCATCCTTGGTCTGAAGCGTCCGTTGTGATGGTTTGGTTGGCTCTTGGCTTGCTGAAGGGCAACCCACTGTTCGACTGGCAGGCTTGAGCCCACCACAAATTCCTTTTGGAGGCATGGAATGAGTGGGATAAAAGTTTCTAAACTGTGACTATGCTGAGTCCATAAACTCCTTAGGTACCATTGTAATTTTCTCATATGCAGCCTTGCTTGTGGATTCAGAAGAATGCAAGATGCCATGTAACCCAGGGCCTGCAGGATTTTCCTTGCAGTCAGCTGAGTTTGTCTTGTCAGATTCTTGAAGTAATCCGGTAGTTTTTGTTTTTCTTTTGTGAGAAAGGCCATTTGGGTGGTTGCGTCTAGATCCGCACCCAGAAAAGTTATTCTTTGGGATGGAACAAGTCTTGATTTGTGGATGTTGACTGTATATCCCAAGGCCTGCAGTAGGTGGATGGCATAATCCAAGTCCTTTAACAAAGTTTGCTGGCTGTCCGCTTGTATAAGGCAGTCGTCCAGATATGGGTAAATTTGAATCCCCTGAAGTCTGCAGTGTGCAATTAGTGATGCCAGGCATTTCGTGAATACTCTGGGCGCAGTAGATAAACCAAAGGGCAATGCTGAGAATTGATAATGGTCTGACCCTGCAAGAAATCTGAGGTGTCTTCTGCAACCTTGTCTGATAGGGACATGCAGGTATGCCTCCTTGAGGTCTAGAGTCACCAGCCAAGACCCCTTGCCCAGCATGGGAAGGAGTTGCTGTAGTGTCAGCATTTTGAATTTTGGCACAGTGAGGTAAGTATTCAGTGCGGACAAGTCGAGAATAGGCCTCCATTGATTTTCTTTTCTTGGAACAAGGAATAATCTTGAGTAAAATCCTTGGCCTTGTTCTGAAAGAGGAACCTTTTCTATAGCTTTCATTTGTATTAAGTTGGAAATTTGTTTCAAAGCCTCTGCCCTCTGATTTGGTGGCAGGTCTGGCATGCCTTTTCTTTTTGGCAATGTGTGGAAATGGAACCTGTATCCTTTGTCTATTTGCAGTGTCCATGTGTCCCTTGTAATGCTGTGCCAATTTTTTGAAAATAAAGAAAGCTTTCCGCCCAAAGGTGCTTCTAATTGAGCCCTGGTCGGCAGAGTCAAAACAAAGTCATGGAGTCTGTCCTGGTGTAGCAGTTGTAGTTCCTGCACTACCTCTCTGGTTGGGAGGCTACCATTGATGGCCTCTGTAGGAGCCTCTAGCTTGCCCTCTACCACGCCTATTCCTGCCTCTGAGATGTCTGAGTCCGGAAAGGACCAATTCTTAGTAGGCCAATTTCTGCTGAATCTCGGTGGTTGGACTTGCAGAAAATCTTTGACTGTTTGCACAGATTTTGCCTTTTCTTCAAATTTCTTTAAGACCTCTTGAGCCGTGGAACCAAATGATTTTTGCTTTTCCATAGGAGCATCCAAAAGCTTAGCTTTAACATGGTCTGGCAGAGATTGTTCCTTCAGCCAGGCATGCCTACGTATGACTGCACCTGTCATAGCTGACCTACATGAAGCTTCCAATGCATCATAACCACACTGCAAGAAATGGTTACTAACCTGCTGGGGAGTTATGTACCAGATCCTGAAGGGATTTGCGATCAAGGGGTTCAGATGAAAACAGTTTCTTATGCAATTCATCTAACAAATACTCTTGGGTACTGTATCATATGAAATTGACAATTTAATGCCCTCATGGAAAGAGTTGCAGAAGTATACACTTTTTTACCCCATCTCTCTAAAGCTCTGGACTCCCTTTCAGGGGGTAGAGGATTTCTAGCAGTGGCAGCTGCAACCCCTTTTGGGCCCTGGGAAATAGTTTCTGGATCAGCAGAGTGAGCCTTGTACAGGTGAAGATGCGAGTCCGGGACCCTCTAGTACCCATCAGGTTTGGCAGGAGCCGGAGGGAGAGAGTCAGGGGTTGTACTAGCATCAGAGTACACATCATCAATGACATTCAAAACAGGAGGTATAGCTAAAGGCCTATGCTGAGGTAAATGTAAAAAGGTCCTTAATCTCTTTCTAGAATCAGAGAATTCCTGACCCTGCCATTGAAAATGTTCTCTCAGAGTGTAATGTCTCTCCAAAGGAAAACTCTTCAGGAGGGGAGGCAGAGGGAATAGATTCTTCAGCATCAGAATCCTCGGAGGCCGAATAAGCCTCCTCCTGGTGGTCTGACAGAGTAGAGCCATCAGAGGACTCATCTGAGGAGTGGGGGTCAGAGGGCTCAACCCTGGGCCTTTTGTCTGGAGGTGGTTGCAGCCCTGTCCGGATGAGGTTGAGAACCTCTAATTAAGGAGATAAGATCCTCTGCTAAGCTAAGAATCTGTGAGCCAGTAGAGGGTCTCTGAGAGGTAACCTTGGGAGGCAAAGCTTTAGAAAGTTTAGCAGCTTTAGCCCTAGAGAAAGCCTTAATGGACATGGATGCAGGAGGTCTGGCTGCACCACGTGCAGGAGTAGATTTGTCTAAAGGAATGGTGTCGGAAGGTTCCTGGACACCAGTTTCAGTAGGTAATTCAATAACCGGGGCCTCCGGGGCCGAGGTAGTCGGTTGCAGGGTTTCGGTAATCGGAAGTACCAAGGACTGTTTCAGCCGAAACACTCGCGGTAGGCCTGACCGTGGTTTCAGCCGAAACCGCGGCCCACGTGCGTCTGTCCTTGTCCTTCCATTTCTTAACTAAATGTGAAGTCGGAGTCTGACTGCATCTTGTAAGCAAAACTAGCCCCAAAGAATTCCTCTGCAAACTCCGACCGACGTCTAAGAGTTCGGTTGAAGGAAACACAGGCTGAACAGGCAGAGACGTCGTGGTCTGGGCCTAGGCAGAGGCAGTAAGAGTGGAATTCCTTATGAGTATTTGTTTCCCACAAGAACAATTATTAACTTTATCTGACATCGGCTGAGGCAAGAAAGAGTCCCCAACGGGGTACTTAGCTTTTTCAAAGTCTTCGGTAGCTGAGTCACAGGAGCTGGCCGACCGGCACTTGCGAACTGCTTCTGCTTCGGGCACCACGCGGCAAGAAAGACTGCGGAAAATGGCGTCGGCTGATGCTTTTATACCCCAGACGCTCTGACGTCGGGGAAAGTGCGACATCAGCCGAGGCCAGACCCAGACTTTGGAATCCGGCCGACCAAAGGGCTGCCTGAGGCAGGACAACCCATATGTGATGACTGCAGATGCATCCTTGAAGGACATCCTGTACTGCAGCTGTATTAGCACTCTAACATCTACATTTATGGTAGGTACAAAACTGTATTATGTTCATCGTGCATACAGCTGCAGTAATCACATATGGGTAGAATCCCAAAGCTACACACAGGGTGGTAGGCACTAGGTGGAACCGGGATGAGCCAGAATGCCCTGCAATACAGCAGTGGCAAAGCCTGCTCTAGTTTTGGAATATAAAGGCAGGTGGTAGTGTTTTGTGAAGGTATGCACAGAACCTTCAAGTGGCTGCCTCCAAAATATCTTTGGTAGGAACTCCTCTGAGGAAGGCTGTAGAAGTAGCTGTGGCCCTGGTGGAGTGGGATCTGATGCCTGTAGGGACAGATTTCCCATGATAGGAGTAACAAAATCGTATGCAGTGGCCTATCCATTTTGAAATTGTGTTAACAGGCTTCCCTTGAGCTCCTACAGCATAGGACACAAAAAGCTGTTCTGATTTCCTGAAAGGCTTTGTTCTGTCCAAACAATAACGTAGCTGCCTATGGATGTCTAAGGAATGTAGCAGCCTTTCCCCTTTGTTTTGAGGATTAGGGTAAAAGGTAGGTAAGTGTATGGCTTGATTCAAAGCTACCCTGGATACCACTTTAGGCATAAATGACTAATTGGTTCGAAGGGAAACCCTGTCCTGATGCAAGATGAGAAAGAGCTGCACAGCCATGAGGGCTTGTAGCTCCGAAACCCTACGAGCTGAGGTAATGGAAAGAAGGAAAGCGGTTTTCCAGGACAAATATTGCAAATCTGTCGAGGCAGCTGGTTCAAAGGGAGGCAATGTTAATTTTTCTAGAATGTAATTAAGATCCCAGGCTAGCACTGGTTGTTTCCCTTGGTGGTCTTATATTCTTAGCCCCTCTGAGGAACTGTCTTAAGTGGGTGAGAGAATAATGGTGGATCAGTGTTGAATTCTGCAGAAATGGCTGAGGCATGGATTTTTATGGAGGAAAATGAAAGCCCACTGTTCAGCAGCTCAGCTAGATACTGCAATACCTGAGGCAAATTTAGTTTTCTAGGATCCTGGCCTTTTTTCTTTCCAGGAGCAAAACAGTTTCCATTTTGCAGCGTAGGCCTTTCTAGTTGGCGGCCTTCTGGCCTCCAGAATGACATCCTGCACCTCTTTGGGGAGTAGGATCTGTTGTGGTGTTAAGGAATTTTCCATGCAGCGAGATGGAGTGTTTTCAGCTGACTGTGAAGAGTTTTGTAGCTGTGCTGAGTCAGCAGAAGAGGCATTAGAGGTAGAAACCAGGGAGGAGTATGTGTTAGGCTCCTCAGGAGTGGGTACCAGTGCTGTCTTGGCCAGTCTGGAGCAATCAGTATCATCTTCGGTCTGTCTGCTCTTGCTTTCAAGAGCACCTTGGGCAGAAGAGGCAGAGGTGGGAAAGCGTACACTGTCCATGCTGTCCAACTGAATGAAAATTGTGGTACCATTGAAGTTCTCATATGCAACTTTGCACATGGGATTAAAAGAATGCAAGATGCCATGAAGCCCAGAGCCTGCAGGATTTTCCTTGCAGTAAGCCTGGTACAATTTGCTAGTATTTTGAAGTACTGAGTTGGTTGCCCCTGTTTTTCTGGCGTAAGGTAGGCCATCTGGGTGTTTGTGTCCAAGTTGGCACCCAGGAAAGTTATTTTCTGAGACGGTGTTAGCCTGGATTTCTCTGTTGATTGTGTATCCCAGAGAATTCAGTAACCGTATTGCATAAGCCAGATGTTCCAGAAGTTTGTGCTTGCTGTCCGCTTGGATCAGGCAGTCCAAATAAGGGTAAATTTGTATCCCTTGAAGTCTGCAGTAGGCGATTACTGATGCCAGGCATTTCGTGAATACTCTGGGCGCAGTAGATAAGCCAAAGGGCAATGCAGAGAATTGATAGTGGATTGAACCTGCAAGAAATCTGAGGTATCTTCTGCAGCTTTGTCTGATTGGGACATGCAGGTATGCCTCCTTGAGGTCCAATGTTACCAGCCAAAACCCCTTGCCCAGCATGGGAAGAAGCTGCTGTAATGTGAGCATCTTGAATTTTGGTACGAGTAGAAATGTATTTAGGATGGATAAGTCCAAAATGGGTCTCCAGTCGGTTCCTTTCCTTGGTACCAGAAATAGTCTGGAATAAAACCTTGACCTTGTTCGTGAGTAGGTACCTCTTGAATAGCTTTCATGTCCATGAGTTTTGAAATTTGTATTTGTGCCTCTGCCCTTTGTGTGGCAGGTTTGGCATGCCTCATTTTTGGAAGAGTGTGAAAATGAAATCTGTAGCCTCTGTTTATAATGTCCGGGATCCATTTGTCTGTTGTGATATGCCAATTTCTTGTAAATAATGCCAGCTTTCCTCCCAAGGGAGCTGCCAGCTGAGATTTGCTTGGCATGAAAAGGAGGAAGTCATTGGGTTTGTTTTCTGTATTGTTGTGCACGGTCTTCGCCACCTCTTGGTGCTGGAGTTTGCTATTGTCTGCCTCTATATGATCCTTGAGATCGTCCTCTGCCCCTTGTGTGCCTGTATCTACCTCTTTGGGGCTTGTCCGTGGCTGGAAAGGACCAGTTTTTAGAAGGCCAATTTCTGCTAAAACGAGGTGGTTGTACCTGTAGAAAAGCCTTGACAGTTTGCATAGATTTAGCTTTTTCTTCCATTTTACGTAGTATCTCCTCAGCATTAGTACCAAATAGTACATACTTTTGTAAAGGAGCATCTAGTAGTTTAGCTTTAACATGATCAGGCAAGCTTTGTTCCCTAAGCCAAGCATGTCTACGAATGACTGATCCTGTAACAGCAGCTCTACTTGTGGCCTCTAAGGCATCATAGCCACATTTGTAAGGTGTGTTTACCCACTTGTTCTGCACTATGCATCATATCCTGCAATTCCTTCAAATCTGGTTGATCAGGTTGAGACATTTTATTTCTTAATTGAGATAAGAAACTGCTGGTATTTAAGCATATGGAACTGACAATTTAAGGCCCTCATGGCTAGGGTGGCCGAGGTGTATACCTTTTTCCCCCACCTTTCTAAGGATCTAGATTCTCTTTCGGAAGGTAGTGGATTCTTGGCAGTAGAGGCCTTCATTCCCTTGGGGCCTTGAGAAATGGTTTCAGGGTCAGCATTATGGCTTTTGAAAAGAAATTGGTGAGAGTTAGGAACTCTGTAGTACCTATCAGGTTTGACTGGAGCAGGAGCCAGGGAATCTGGACTAAGACAAGCCTCCGAGTAAACAATCAAGTATGTCGAAGACAGGAGGTATAACCAGCAGTCTGTATTGAGGTAACAAAAGAAATTCCCTAAGCCTTTTCTTGGAATCAGAAAAGTCTTGGCCTTCCCAATGGAAGTGCTCCCTCAAGGTGTGTAAGGTTTCCCCAAAAGAGAAATTCTCTGGGGAGATGCAGAAGGAATGGACTGTTCTGCATCCGAATCTTCATAAGGGGAGTAAGAGTGCTCCTCTACATCAGAATGTTCTGAGAAAATGGAGCCCTGTTCAGAAGAGGGAGAATCTTCCTCCACTCTGGGTCTCTTGTCTGGAGGGGGTTGGGAACCCCTGATAAGGGTAATCAAATCCTCAGCCATTTTAAGCATCTGCTTTTTAGGCATGGGGCCTGGGGATGGGCCCTGAGCAACAGGCCTCTTGGGATGCATGGCTGATTTGGACTTAAAGGCCTTAATGGAAAAGGAAGAGGAGGGCCTAAAGACACCCTGGGTGGAAGTGGACCTGTCCACATTAGGAGACTCAACACTCAGTGGGGCTTCGGTGGTTGTAGCCTGAGTAAGGGCTGAGGCACCTGCGGTCTCAGGTACAGAAGACACCGCCAAAGAAGTGTCATCGGTAGTCAGGGACTGCAAAGGCGTCTTGCTGAGAACCAGACCACGTGCAGTCGGTTTTGGCATGGTGTCGGTGGAGACCACGGGCCTCGCGTGTCAGTCCTTGTCCTTGCGTTTTTTTGGACAAAAACGGTAGTCGGAGTCTCCGACAGTTTATAATCAAAGGCTTTACCAAAATAATGTTGGGCGAACTCCGCCCGACGCTTAATAGTGCATTTATTGAAAGTAAACGCAAGCGACAGCCTGAGACATCGTGGTCTGGGCCTAAACAAGTTTATGCAGAGGGAATGGAAATCCTTATGTGGTATTTGCTTCCCACAAGAAATACAATTGTTAACTTTGTCTGACATCGGTCTGAGGCAAGAAAAGTTTCCCCAACAGGGTACTTAGCTTTAAAGAAGACTTCTGTTTCCAATTTTTCGTAAATTCAGGAGCTGGCCGACCGACACTTGCGAACTGCTTCTGCTTCGGGCACCGCACAGCAAATACTGAAGAATATGGCGTCGGCTGTGTCTTGTATACTCCTGTCGCACTGACGTCAGGAAAGAAAGCGACAACAACTGATGCCGGACCAAGACTTTGGAATTCGGCCGACCGAGGGACCGCCTGACGGCAGAGAACCCTTATGTGATTACTGCAGCTGTATGCATGATGAACATTTGGTAATGTATTGAACCAGCCTTGAATCAGTGGTGTCTTCTGCACGATTGTCTGACTGGAACATGCAGGTATGCCTCTTAGGTCTAAAGTCACAAGCCAGGCATTCTAGCCCAGCATGGGCAGAAGCTGCTGCAAAGTCAACATTTTGAATTTTGGAATATCCAGGAATATGTTCAGAATAGATAGCTCCAGTATCTGCCTCCAGGCCTTGTCCTTTTCTGGGTACCAAGAACAGTCTTGAGTAAAAATCCTTGTCCCCACTCTTGCTCTGGTACTTGCTGAATGGTCCCCATAGCCATGAGGGATGAAACTTGTTTTTGTGCCTCTGCCCATTGATTTTTTGGCAGATCTGGCCAGCCGTTTTGCTTTCGGCAGAGTATGGAAATGGAATTTGTAGCCTTGTGACAGTTTTTAGGACCCATTTGTCCTGGGTTATAATGTGCCAATTTTGAGCAAAAAGTGCTAATTTTCCCCCTAAGGGTGCTGCCAGAAGACAAGTACTTGGTGCAGGCAGGGGAAGTCATTGGGACTGCTTTCTGTATGTTTGGGCTTTCAGGCAGGGGAAGTCATTGGGACTGCTTCCTGTATGTTTGTGCTTTATCTTCTCCAGCTTTGGAGATAGAAGCACCCCATTGTTTTGACCTGTAAGAACCTTGCGACTTGTATCTGCCCCCTTTGAGGTCTGTCTGACACAGGAAAGGACCAATTTTTTGTAGGCCAGTGTCTACTAAACCTAGGTGGCTGTACTTGCCAGTTTGCATAGCTTTGCTTCCATTTTCTTTAACACCTTTTCTGCCTTAGCACCAGTGTCGTGCTGTAAAGGTGCATATAGTACATGATCAGGCAGATTTTGTTCCTTTAACCAAGCATACCTCCTAATTACAGAACCTGTAACTGCGGCCCTGCAAGAGGCCTCGAAAGAATCAAAACCACATTGCAAAGTATGCTTTCCAGCTTCAGCTGCATGCAATAAAATCCTGCATTTCCTTTTCAGTACATTCAGAATTTAACCATTTTCTGTTTAAGCAATCCCATAAGATGTTGCCAATACTTGAGCATATGAAACTGACAGTTTAAGGCCCTTCTAGCCAAAGTTGCAGATGTGTAAACCTTTTTTCCCCATCTATCCAGTTCCCTTGAATCTGTCAGAAGGGGTTGGGTTTTTGCTGTAGAGGCCTTAACTCCCGTGGGACCCTGTGAAATAGTTTGGGTCAGCAGCAGGGTTTTTAAAAAGAAATTTGAGAGTCAGGAACCCTGTAATATCTGTCAGGCTTAACAGGAGCTGGAGGTAAGGAGTCAAACTAGACACCGAAAACACATCTACAATGTCTAACACAGGGGGAATGGCTAGAGGCCTGTGCTGTGGTAGTAAAAGGAAATCCCAGAGCCTCTTTAGATTGAAAAATCTTGGCTTTCCCAGTGAAAATGCTCCCTCATGGTATGCAAGGTTTCCCTAAAGGAATAATCCTCAGGAGAGGATGCTGAAGGCATAAATTCATCAGCATCAGAAACCTCACTGGGGGGGGGGGGGTAAAGAATATCCCTGATCAGAAGAGGAATCAGAAGAAATAGAAACCTGATCTGAAGATTCACAGTCTCTTGCCTAGGCCTCATCAGGAGGGGGATGGGAACCCCTGATCAAGGTAATCAGGTCTTTAGCCATCTTGATCTGTTTTTTGGGCATAAGAGGCCTGTACACGTGGCTCATGAGTTTCTTTGCTTTAGAAGCTGCCTTAGTCTTTGAAGCTGAAGTCTTAATGTAAATATGTTGTGGTCTGAAAACACCCTCAGAAGCAGGTACCTGCTCAGCAGCTCCGGACCAGTCGGAGGCTCCAATACTTAGAGTATCCAGCAGCATGGCAGACTCAATGTGGGAGTCAGTAGCGGCCTGCGACTTTAAAGTAGCGGGTGTCAGGAGCTGCGAAAGCGGACTGGCTTAGAAGCTTCATCGGTTTTGGGCCACGGTTGTTTATTTTCTTTGCGTTTTTTGTAAACTCCGGTAGTCGGATGGCTATCGGATGACATTTCAGGATAGTTAAACCTGCTACCAAATTACTTTAAAGCAAAAGTATACAAACGCTCAATAGTGCGTTGGTTATATTTAGCACAAAACAGACCACCAGAAACGCTGTGATCAGGGCCTAGGCAAGGAACACAGTAAGAATGAAAATTGAGGTATTTGCTTTCCACAAGTAATACAATTAACTTTTTCTGACATTGGTCTGGAGCAAGAAAAAAAAGTTTCCCCAACAGGGTACTTAGCTTTATTGAAGACTTCAGTTCTGAAACTCACACGAAAATTTCATGAGTCTGCCGACCGGCACTTGCGAACTGCTTCTGCTTCGGGCACCACGCAGCAAGACAGACTGAAGAAAATGGAGTCTACTGCTTCTTTTATACCCCTGATGACCGGAAGTCAGGGAAGGTGACAGCAGCCGAAGCAGGACCCAAGACTTTGAAATTCATGCCGGCTGAGGGCAGCCTGCCATCAGGATTACCCAAATGTAATGACTGCAATATGCTCTTCCATGTATATTTGCTTGAATGTATACATGGAAACACTCATTCAATTGTGAAACGTCTTGCAATTCTCTACCAGGTTCTTATCTACTTTTATTTTGTACACTTGTATTTTCAACCAAAAAGGGGGAATATCCTCATTGTATACTAACAGCTGTAAAGTCTACAATCTGTATGCTACTACTCTCTCTCCTGTAAATTTTTCTCTGTAAACTTGTGGAGTTTCTCCCCCCAGGACACTGAAAATGGACACGTCAGACTACCCTGGTAAACAAATGTTAAATAGGTATGAAGGACTGACAAAAATCAGGCAAGAGGCATGGTAGTGTTCTCTGCCTAGGCAGAAAACGTAACAATCATGCGCATCCTTATATGGAATCTGGTGCCTGTATAGTTATTTACCCTTCTTAGTGAACATCAGCTAATGGTAGGATATAGCAAACCAAGCTCAAGAACTTAAAACCAAAATCCACAACGGGGTACTTACTTTCAAAGTAGAGGAGCTAAGCGATCAATGTGACTGTCGACTGTGGCTGAAACGTTCTGAGGTCTGTGCATGCAGACATCACATTTAAAGGTCCCTGGTTTATGGCCCTACGTGTGACATCCTATGCACTTACAGCAACCAGGCTTAAACTTTTGTATAAGGAGCGGACGTTCAGGTTGTCTGAGGTGGAGAATCCCATACTAAGAATATTGCAACACAGGAATAGGACATCTAAAGTTTGACAACCCTAGATCCACAAGGACACAATATATGCACTTGGTGAGGCAGACAGAAAATACATAAATTCTGTTGCTTCTCAGATAGGCATCTGAAGGTAATCTTGTGAGCCTCAGGTGGACCATGTCCTCTGTCTAGCGGCAAGAGACAAGACCTTTGTCTAACACAAGCCAATTACGAGCAGAGTTCTTCACAGGTGAAGAAATTTCAGAAAATTCTTAACCTGAAATCTCACGAGTGAGTGTGGGTGGCAGAGGGAGCTCACCAAGTCCATCCAGAGATATCCAAGGCTGTGTGGCCCCTGGAGAAGTCAACATGCAGGAAGATGCCCAAGACCCCAATCCAGTTTTTCAATCTCCTATACAAAACTAATTTAAAGGATAACATTTACCCTTGCACTGAAGACAGTACAGGTGCTGTATCCCCGAAAAGTGTAGATCCCAGAACTAAGCAGTGCCATAAAGGCTTTGAGAACAAGCTAACTGCATCCAAGGGGTTATACCACAGGCCTCAGCAAAACCAAAACATTTATATAGTACTGTGAAGATTCCTGACTGACCAGAGTGACAGGACACCTAGGCTAAGTCCTGAGCAGCAGACTCCCAGACTCTTTGCTACTATGGGCACTTCTCCAGACTTTTTCCTGAGGGACTCCAGGCAACAGCTGGCAGATCACGGACAGACAAGTGTGCTCAAAAAAAAAAAAAAAAAAAAAAAAAAAAAAAAAAAAAAAAAAGCATTCGTGGAGATGTTCCACCCTGTGCTTTACAGACCTTTGGTTGAACAAAGCACAATGGTGGCCAAACTAGGCAAGCGGAAAGTTATGAAAATCTGCAGTATTTGCTTCCTGTATCTACAGTTAGACATCTACAACCATCAGTGGTAAAAAGCCCCCCCCCCCCCCCATGGGGTAGTCATCTGAAAATTCTGTAGGCAGTACAACCAGAGTGACTATGCAACTATACTCCAGCTGCTCATACGAAGACAGGCAGCACCAGTCAGTCCACTTGAAGTGCCAACATCCTAACGGCAGTGTGGGAGTTCACCAGGCTCAGACATGGAAGGGTGAGTAGCTCAAAAGTTGGGTTAGACACCAGGCTTCTGCAAGGAGAAACTCCAAACATTAGTGCTGCAATACTGAATTAAGATGCAAGTTGATCAGGGCCCACATGCCATGTAGATCATTGCGGAACCTGAGGGAAGTTCATGAAGTAGCTAATTAACAGCTTACTGCACTGACCCGATGCTTTAACTGAGGGGTTACTGTCTTGAAGTCATGTTTCATGCCTACAGATCACAGTATGCCAGCCACTACCAGACAGTTCACAATGCATTTCACTTCAAATCAGCCTCATTCAAGTAAAATCTACAAACAGGAAGTTAAATTTTCACTTTATTTTGTTTATGAATGTAGTCATAAAAAAACATAAGTTACAACACAGCCACAATGTTTTGCCTTCAGAGAACTGAAGATTTTAAAAAACATGAATTACCGTTCAAGATACATAGTCCATCATTCCCAGACACCGCATGGAGCCATAGTACAAAAAACAAATCCCTACTCCCACTTAAACAAAACTGTCTGTACAATTATCTGCATAAAAATCTAAAAATCAAAAGTGCATCTTTTAAACGGCTATTCAAGTCCCAATGTCCAAATCTGATATGGGAAACTTCTGAGTGAACACTGAATGCATCATACTGTCCAGCCATATTTCCTATCCCCCCTATTGTTTTTGAGGGTGGCTTGTCTGGGACCCTGAGGCGGAGTGAATGTGAATGTATTCTATACAATTTTCACATTTTTAGGATGTTTACAAGGACACAGGTAGCCTTTTTCTCTACAGACTGGGGGCTAAGCAACCATAGTTCAGGCTCCTGGAAAGGAGGGTGTGAGAAATACTGCAACCAGGTGTTAATGCAGTTTGGTTCGCTTCCATAAATACAAGGCGGGGAACAGCAACAAAAATGCATCTGTCCAAATAAGAAAGAATATGGACATAACCCAACACCACCATTTCAAAGTAAAAGCTTTGTCACAAAGATCAAAACAAATGACCTTAATGGTATTGAATTTCATATCAACTCCATATAAATTCCAAAGCATAATAAAACATTTAAACCCAACTACACAATGTGATACGAATGCAGTCTTTAAAACTACAGCACAGGCCATTAAGAATGTCCCAACTGTATGCTATTCAACTGAAATTTTACAGCTCCCTGTGGCCCAATTAACTATTCCATGTTTTAAAAACTTTCAAGCAGTATCCATGAGGGCTTTCATAAAGCCACATGTAAATTTGACAGGAGTTGTGTTCAGAAGGGGTATATGACCAATGATATGTTATAACCTGCCCATTTTACAACCTGTACACATGATGGAAACGACATTAAACACCTTCAAGAATTATGTACATGTGAAGACACTAATCAGGAAATAATTAAACCTTCAGTCACAAGAAGTTGCCTCACTGGTTGGCAATGGGAATTAAAGGACAGACCATTATTAAAACTATTTACACAATAAAAAACTGGAACAATGGTCAAATGCAGTAAGTTGGTATCATTCACATACTACAGAATGTTCTCTTAAATACTATAACAATACTGTACAGCAAATGCCCTTGCATCTCTAGCTGGCTAGTTGTTACAAAGTATTGGGAGTATTTCTGAAAATCCCCTCTGATGCATACTTCAAAAGTATGACTCACATTCCTTTCAAAGTCTTTTTATAAATTGTCATGACTGAAGTGTTCTGGTTTCACTGCTTGGTGCATGAATTTGGAGGTGCAGAAAATAATACTGGGGACACAGGCAACTGTGCCACTTGTTTTCTCAAAAGTGAGATTCATCCAGGGTCATTAGGTGTGCAGCTGTGGCGAGACTCATTTAACGCATTCTGTAATCTGTAGAGCAGGACAACTCACACAGCTGGCCTTTGAAGTCTACATCAATAGTGAAGTCAAGATCCCGCTACAAAGAAAAAGAAATGATCAGATATTTCCATAAAAAATTATCCAATACACAAACTCCAAGTGAAAGACCAGAACAGAGCAATTGTGAAACATTTAAACCAAAACGAGCATTAAAAATGCCAGTGACAGGATACTACATTTTAGTAGTACCTTCCTCCGGATTTAAGGCACAATACTAATTACTTGTATAAGTATTACTCAATTTTAAAGTACAGCTGTGTTGAGTTTCACAACCTATAACAGTAGATGGTCAGATTCCACATTGCCACAGTAGCCTTTAAGCTGTAATGGTTTTCCAAAGCCTATCCAACCTGGGAGAAGGATGTGGATCCAGAAAGTACAGTTGTGTACACTTACCACAAATGTAGATGGAGTGTATTCACTGTTGCAGTCATCACATTTGGGTTATTCCTGCCAGGGTAGCCCTCAGTCAGCCCAAATACCAGAGTCTTAGTATTTCTGCGTCTCTTGCTGTCGCTCCAGGACTGGAGGTCAGGTAGTCAGTGGTATAAAATCAGGCAGTTTTTCTTGCAGTGTCAAGAGCCCCCAATAGGGAAAGCTAGGTTATGGTGGAAGACCACCACCAGTAAAAAGTAAATACCAAAAATTCCTTTTAAGGAGAGAGAGAGAGAAATAAGGAGAGAGAGAAGACAAAGGGGAGGGAGGGAAACCAGGACTGCAACAGTGAACACTCTCAAACATCTACATTTATGGTAAGTGTACACAACTACTATGTTCATGTTCCACTGTTGCAGTCATCAGATTTGGGTCGATTCCCAAAGCTGAAAAGGGTGGAGGCAGTCAAGAAGACTGAGGGACGGCTAGGATGCCCTGCAAGACTGCGGTGGCAAAGCCTGCCCAGGATTTGGAGAATATAGGCAGGTGGTAATGCTTGAAGGTATGAACAGATCTCCATACTGCAGCCTCCAGGATGTCCCTGGTGGGGACCCCTCTGAGGAAAGCTAGATAGGTGGAAGTAGCTCTGGTGGAATGTGTCCTGACCCCCTTGGAGGGAGGTTCCCATGCTGTTTGTAGCAGAAATGGAGGCAGTGCGCTATCCATTTGGAAATTGTTTGGATATGGCCTTGCCCTCTGCTCCTGCAGCAAAGCTGACTAGATATCTATCAGTTTTTTTAAAAGATGAGAGTTCCTGTCTAGGTCGAATCTGAGCTGTCTGTGCACATCTAGAGTGTGCAGAATCCCTTCTCCCTTGTTTTGTGGGTTAGGGAAAAATGTGGGCAAATGAATGGATTGGTTGACAGCCACACTGAACACCACTTTTGGCATGAAGGATGGGCTAGTCCCGAGGAAGACCCTGTCACAGCATGGAAAATGAAGGGCTCTATAGCCACAAGTGCTTGTAACAGATGCTCTTCTAGCTGAAGTGATGGCCAGAAGCAAAGCAGTCTTCCAAGAGTAATTTCATCTCTGCTAAAGCTGCAGGTTCAAGGGGGGGGGGGGGGGTGAGCTTTCCAGCACAAAGTTTGTCCCAAGCTTCTGGGTGGCCTCAAGTTGTTAGCCTGTCTTGGGACCTGTCTGATGAGAGAAAAGATGTGGCTCTATTGAAATGAGCAAAGATGGCAGAGGCATGAATTTTAATAGGAGAGAAGGACAGACCCCTGTGTAGTAGGTCTGCCAGGTAATCCAGGATGAGGGGTAGGGAGAGCTGTACTGTTCTGGCTCACAGCCTGGATCCAGATGCAAAACCTTTTCCACTTGTCAGCATAAGACTTCATAGTGCTGGGGCGTCTTTCCTCACATACATCTAGAACTTGTTTGCTTAGACTGGCTGCTTGGGTACAGGTCCAGGAATAAGCCAGGCTGCCAGACTGAGGTCTGCAATTGGGGATGCATGAATTCTCAATTCCTCTGGGGCAAGAGTGTTGGGATCTGAGGGTAGGTGCCATGGTGGCAGGGGTAATGGGCTGCACAGCAGTGGGTACCAGTGCTGGCATGGCCAGTTTGGGGCAATCAGGATTGTCCTCTTTCCTCCCTTATTTTGAGCAGTACCCTTGAAAATGAGTGGTAGGGGGGAAATGCATAGACAGAGGTTTACCCACTGGAAGGATTGAGCATCCACTTCCAGGCCTTGCTGTGAGGTTCCCTGGTGCAGAATTTGCTGAACTGATTGGAGTGGGAGGCAAAGCAGTCTACATTCAGGGTGCCCCATTTTTTGGTTACAAGGGTGAAGGTTCTTTGGTCTAGCTGCCACTCGTGTGGGTCTAGCAGGTTTCTGCTTAAGTTGTCTGCCAGACAGTTTAGGGAGCCTGCCGTAATTGTGCTAACAGGAGAAGTTGCATGGCTGAGTGTGCCAAAGGGTCATGGCAAGCCTGCTGAGAGGATAAAAGTGAGTCTCTCCCTGCTTGTTGGTAAACCACATCATTGTAGTGCGTTTTGATCAGTACAGGCCCCGGGGGAGAGTATGGGCTTGAAAGCTGTCAGGGTATGCTGAACAGCAAACATCGCTTTTTGGTCGATGTGCAGGTGTATTTGATTTGGGCTTCATTGGCACTGTATGCACCTGTTGTCCAGGTGTGCACCCCAGGCATAATCTGATGCATCTGTGGTGAGGGTCTGGGCGGCGTGGGGTGCAAGAAGGGAAGTCCTTTGTTGTGGTAGCATGCTGCTACCCACCAAAAAAAGTCTTCCTTAGACAAGGTATCATTGGTATAAAGAGTTTCCAGGTCGAGTGCAGACACCAAAGGCTTTTTATTTACCATTGTAGTTTCCTCATTCAGTCTGGCATATGGAATAAGTAGAGTGCAAGAAGCCATGAGCCCTAGAGCTTGCAGGATTTTCCTTGCAGATAACTGGGTCCTGGTGGTTAGTTTAGAGAAGTAGGCTGTCAGGTAGGCTTGTTTTTCTGGTGTAAGGAATGCCATCTGGGATGCTGTGTCCAGGCTTGCTCCCAGGAATACAATCGTGTGTGGCTACTAGTTTAGATTTCTTTTCGTTGATAGTATACCCCAGAGAGGTCAGTAGGTCCTTTACAAAGGTCAGGTGCTTTAAGCAGCTTTTCCTGACTGCCTGGAATTGGCAGTCCAAGTATGGGTAAATCTGAATATTTCGCCCGCAATAAGCAATGGCGGGAGCCAGACATTTTGTGAAAACTCTAGGAGCAGTGGATAAGGTTCATAGGTTGATACTAGGCTATCTACCCTAGGGCATTTACAAGCCTAGCCAGAGTGTGTTTGGCTTTCGCCACCCATCTTAAATTAGTTGACTGCCTCTGTACAGTACGTCACAGAAGATAGCCCATTTAAGGTTAATTTACCGTGCCTCTGTCTAGCAGTGACACAGAAGAGATCCCAGGGGTAAATTTACGATCTCCCATCCAAACGTCAAGATTCTTCTTGAAGAGGGTCATTGATGGGCTCTGCGACATGGATTGGGATTTTGTTAGAGTGAGGGGAGCCTCTGGGATATGAATTAGTCACTCCAGCATGTTCTATTTATTTCTGTGCTGAGGTTTTAAGTCACTGGAGCATGCAGTTCTGATGGATTTGGATTTCTTGAGGTAGAGCATGTCCATTAATTCTGGGTTGGACATGGCTTTATACATCAGGCACAGATCGCCTCAGAGTAGGCGGTAAGCAACTGAGCTGGAGTTTCTTTAGCCTAACTGCATAGGGCATCTGAGTCTCCTGATCCTCTTGGTGAGGTACTTTTGGGGTCTTTCTAGTTGTAGCAGGTGTCGGGTAAGGTACATACCAAATGGGGCATTGTATTAAATTATGGGCCTGATTAGTGATGAGTAGAGGGGCACAATGACCTCTCTTGATCTAGATGTGAACCCCTTCGTGATACGGTGGGCTATATAGAATGTCTTTCTAACCACTGTGGCAATGTGATTGTCAAAGGAGAGATTGCAATCTACTTGGGTCCCCAAATCCCTAATTACTTCTTCCGTACTTAATGGATTACCACCTATGTGGTAATTTGTGGGCACTTTGTTTTTCCCAAAGGGGGTGACTATGCACTTTTTGGCATTTAGCTTTAGGCCATGGCTCTGGCACCAGTTATCCGTCTGAGACCTTTTTGGAGGATGCTTGTACCAGCCGGCAAGTCGATTATGGCCCCCAGTTTGCAGTCATCTGCAAACTTTGTCAGCCATAGTCCTCCTGTGTTAGCCTGTACCTCAGAGAAATATATACCGAACAAGAGAGGTCCAAGGACTGAGCCTGGTGGGACGCCACTTGTAACTGGGTTAGAGTCTGACATGGCACCTGCAATTCTGACCATGTGGGTTCTATCCCTAAGCCAGTTTGCAACCCATCTTGTGACATAGGGGTTGATATTTAAGTTGGTGAGCTTATTTATGATGCCCGAGTGGGGTATTGTGTCGAAGGCTTTTGCAAGGTCAAGGTAGGCTGTGTGGACTACCTTCCCTTCGTCTATGGCCTTGGTGACCATTTCAAAGAAATTGACCAGGTTCAAGAGGAAAGATCTGCCCTTAAAGCCGAATTGGGTAGGATCCAGTGTTTGGAGGTTCCCAATGTCTGTTTAGGAGTTCCATGATAATACGCTCCATAGCTTTGCAGACCAGGCTAGTTAGGCTTGTAGGGCGATAGTTTCCAGGGTCCGTTGTGGCACCACCTTTATGGAGTGGGACCACTGTTGCTGTACTTCATTCTTTGGGTACATATCCTGTTGTAAGGCTGAGACTGAACAGTGACTTTAAGTGAGGGTTCAGTTCTTCTTGGAGCTCATGTAAAACGCAGCCCGGGACACCGTCCGGCCCCATTGATGCTGTGTTTTTTGCTTTGGAGAGGGCAGCTCTCACCTGTGCATCTGTGATGTCAGGGAGGCTACACTCTGTTGGGATAGTCATTTGCTCATTTGGGGGAAGGGGGGGGGGGAGAAGTTTGCACTGAACCTGTCTGCCAGGATGTTGGCAATGTCTGTGGGTTCAGTGTATTTTGTCATTTTGCACTAACTCAGAGCATATCTGGGAGTTTCCACCCAGGTTTCTGACAACTAAAAGCCTTGTGATTATCTTTAGCGTCTTGTGCAATTTCTCTTTCGAAGCTAGCCTTAGATGACTTTGAGGGATCGTAGTTTCTTACTAGTACTGATCAGAGTTTCCTTTCCTTTCAGGGATTTTGCTCTATCATGTAGTAGCTTCCTCCTTCTGTTGTACAGCTTTTTTATGGCTGGGGTCCACCAGACAGGTCTCCTGCCTTTGGAATGCGTCTTGGTTTAATTTGAGATAGCACAATCCATGCATTCCTGTAGGTATCCATAGACTGCGTTTGTAAAGGATTCTGCGGTTTGGGCCGTATTTTCCACTGGCCCTGGGGCTTCGAAGGATTCCACCTCTGTTTTGAGAAGTGGGAAGTTTGCTTGAGAAGTTTTTGACCGTGGTTTCCTTTGCTGGGGGTGGGGACAGGATATGGATGTCCATAGTGATTAATTTATGGTCAGATCTTACCAATGAGGGGTATACCTCTGTTATGGAACATAAGAGTTCCCATGTTGGTGATTATCAGGTCCAATATGTTTTCCCCTCTTGTGGGAGTGGTGACCAGTTCCATAGCATTTGAGTTTATAAATTCTAGGAACCGTTGGGCTAGGGTGTTGGGGCTTGAGTAGTGCTCCCAGTCTATGTTTGGGTAAAGTCACCCAATATAATGGTGTTTGAAGAGACCTTCATATTCTCCAGTGTCTTCAGGAAAGCAAAGTGGAGTTCCCGAGTTTGGGAGGGTGGTCTGTAGCAGTCTACAAACTGGAAGGCAGTTTTGCCCACTGTTAGTTGCACATGGATGGTCTCAGTTGCTTCGTGCAGTGCCACTAGCCTGGAGGGTATCTGATGAATATGGATTCTCCCCCTCCTCTTGTGGTTCTGTCTGAGTTTTGGGGCCAAAAAGCATAGTATGAGGTATAGCCTGGTAGTGCTGGGGTGCTCTCTGGAGTCTTGAACCGGGTTTCTGTTACTGCACAGATATCCATATTCTCCATACTGAGGAGAGCCTAGAGTGCGCGCATCTTGAGGTTTAGACTTCTGGCGTTGAGCAGCATTACCCTTAGTTTCTTTTTCCTTGTGTTGTCTAAGGAGGTGGGTTTGTCTTTTGAGCCTTGCCTAAAAAAGGCACTATGGGGGTGGCAAGAGCCTTGGCCAGTATTCGAAAACCCAGGGAGGACAGGTGCAAGCCGTCCCTAGCGAAGCAACGTGGCTTATCAAGCATGTCATCCCAGGCTGACAGACACCGAATCCCCTTTGTGATACCAATACTTCAGCCAATTATTGACATTGATCATTTTGTCTTTATACTGTGGTGGTATTCTTTGTGAGGGTAAGATGCTACTCAAGGTCAGGGTCATACCGGCCTGGGCCACATGATCAGAGAGCTCCTCTGTCTCATGTAATCCAGGGAGGTACGTCTCAGGTCATTCACACCAGCATGGACAATGACTGAGTCATATTTGTACTTGCTTTGGAGTGACCAGAGTGCTTGTGTTGTGGCAGATCCTGGCACCCGACAGCGTACAGTGACCTTGTTCAGCCTGGTGAGAGGGACGTCAGTGTGTCTGACAATAGAGTCACCTATTACAAGTGCATTAGGTGTGTTTAGCCTTAAGGGCTGTGACTGTGGCACACTGACTTTGTGAACTATGTGATGCGTGGGTATTGTTGTGGGGTAGCAGTTGCTTGGATGTCTGTGTTGCTTTGGGCAGAATTTTATTTAGAGCCTCCGAGTATGTTTTTGTGTGTTTGTGTGTTTGGTTTGCTGTAGCGATAGGTCTATGCAAAACTGGATTTGTGGTGTGTGATTATCTTCTCCTCCAGACTGACCGTGCCATGTTGAGAGCTCAGCCTCCAGTTTGGCTATACAGTTACATCTCTCACATATATTTGAGCTTGTTGGGAAGAGGAGAGGGTGGTCTGTGTACATAAGGCAGTTGTAACATTGCCTCAAGATTCCCATATTCACCAGCTGGACTGGAGAGTAAACCTGAAACTAACTTTTGGACATGCCAAAATAGTATAAGGAATTACTTTTTGACTTTGCTGCCTATTGGTCCTTTTTGATCAAGTACTTAAAGGGAGTATAAGAGGGTGTAGTGCTTTAGTTTATTAGTGCTTACTTATAAGACACTTATCCTAGCTACTGCTGGGTTTTAGAAGGAAAATAGAGTGCTTACTTTGAGATTTGGAACAGTTCTAAGGGAAAAAGTGAAGAGCAGAAGTTGTGAAACAAAAGGGAAGGTGCATAGAATTGAAAGTGCAGTGACCCAGCCCTGAAAACAGGCATTTCCTGCAATGATTCCATGACTGGGATGTTTACTTGGCCCCCTTTAGGTCTAGGGTGGCTAACCAAGCATCCTTGGAAAGCATAGGTAGCATATGGGGTGCCATGTGCCCTCTTCTGGGTACTAGGAAGAGTTTGGACTAGAAACCTTGGCCTATCTTCTGCAGGAACATGCTCTATTGCCCTCAGAGAGCAGGGAAAGGACTTGCTTTGGCTGCTGCCCATTGGCTTGAGGAAAGATCCGGGAACTCTTTTGGGGGTGGCAGAGTGTGGAAATAAAATTTGTATCCCTGGGAACCTGTTGAGGACCCAGCAGTAGTTTAATTGTGGCCCAATTGCTTGCGTGGAAGAAAAATTTTCCTCCTAGGGGAAGAGCAGGTGTGCAGAGGTAAGGAGTGGAGGTGTAGGAGTCATTGTGTGTTCTTACCCTGTTTCTGAAGATCTCCACTGCTTAGATCTTTGCATTCCCTGGGGCTGCTGTCTGGGGGGGGGGGGGGGGGGGGGAGTCTGCTTCCCGAGTCTGGGCTGAGCTGGCCTGGAGGGAACTGGAAAGGACCAGTGCTTGCAATGCCTACTGAACCTCGAAGGCTGGACTTGTAAAAAGTCAACTGTCGGCATAGATTTAGCTTTTTCTTCCATCTTTAAGACTTTCTGCCTTGGTGCCAAACAAATGGACTCTTCAATGGTGCGTCCAATAATTTTGGATTTGACATGGTCTAGTAAGATGTGTTCCTTAAGCCAAGCATGCCTAAGGACAGAACCAGTGACTGCTGCCCTGCATGATGCTCCTAGGGCGTCAAAGCCACATTGCAGGGTGTGTTTAGTAACTTGGCTTGCAAAATGCATAAGCTCTCGTAATTCTTAATTTTCTGCACAGGCAGGAAAGGAAGATATTTTTTTAAGGAGTTCCACGGTATGCTGCTATTTCAGCATGTGGAACTGAATTTAGCGCTCTAATAGCAAAAGAAGCAGAGGTGTATACTTTTTTACCCCATCTGTCTAAAGCTCGGGAATCGCTTTGAGGGGGTGGGATTCTTAACTGAGATTGCTTTAAATCCTTTAGGTCCTTGAGATGACCTCTGGGTCAGACAGATATTTGAAAAGGAATAGAGTGTCAGGGGACTCTGTAGTACCAGTCAGGTTTCCTGGGAGCAGGAAGAAGGGTGTCAGGAGTTGAACTGGATTCCATAAAATCATCATCATCCAGGACAGGAGGAATGGCCACAGGTCCGTGCTGTGGTAAATCTAAGAATTCCCAGTGTCTTTTTTTTGAGAGACGATAGCAGTGACATTCCCATTGGAACTGCTCCCTTAAAGTATGAAGGGTTTTACCAAATGAAAAATCCTCAGGTGGAGAGGCAGAAGGAATTTATTCCTCTGCATCAGAATTCTCATAAGCAGAGAGGGTTTGCATGTCTTCATATTCAGAAGTATCAGAGTCATCGGACTCCTGTTCAGATAAAACTACTAAGGACAAGTCTCTTTTAGAAGTGGTAGCCTGACTTGCCCTAAGCATAAGGTCTTCCCCCATTTTAAGCACTTGAGATCTGAGGCAAGGAAGAAGGGGCCTGAGCTCAGGTCTGTGTTTTAGGCGTAGTTCGTACCCTGGGCCTTCGAAACTCAATAGTTTTAGAAAGAACAGCAGACGTGGAAGTCGTCCATGTAGAGTACCGGTAGTGCAAAATACTTCCTTGGAAGTCTGTGCCTTAGCAGCTACGGACCCATCCAAGGTAGACATCCGCAGGATCCTTAGTCAAAGGAGAGTCTTGCGGCATACCGGACTCTGAAAGGGTAGTGGCCTATAAATCCACAGAAGCAGACATCAGGGGTTGCGAAAGCACCCGAGGACCAGAAAACTGACTAGCTTAATGGAAGCATCGTAGGCAGTCAGACTTGTGCGGTCTGTCTTTATCCTTTATTTTTTCAGAAGATCAGTTGTATGGCTTACCAGAGCCGTATCTGAATTAGAGGACTAAGCATGAATATGTCTAGCTACAATAAGGGTCCAACGATGTATAGTTCTGGCGTTGAACAAAGCACAAAAGCTACAGCGGGGGCCATCGTGGTCTAGGCCTAAACAATACAACAGGCAAGATAATTAACTTTTTCTGACATCGGTTAAAGCATGAAAAAAGGATCCCCAATGGGGTACTTTGCTTTAGAAGACTTCAACTCGGAAATGAAAAACTCTGGTAGCTGGAAATGAAAAACTCTGGTAGCTGCAGACCGGTACTCATGCAAACTGCTTCTGCTTTGGGCTCCTTGGCAAGAAAGTCTGATGTAATTGCGCCGGGTGCCTGATTTTATACCACTGTACTCTGTCAGTCCTGGAGCGACAGCAACCAACTCAGAAATACTAAGCCTCTGGCATTCAGGCCGACTGAGGGCTAACCTAACAAGGATAAATCAAATGTGATGACTGCAACAGTGAAAGATGAACATCTCACTTTATGGCACTAAAAGCCTGTACTGGGTCTAGAAATGGAATCTAGTTGAATGCCTTGTAAATCTACAGAGGCCCACATAACTGCATCTAGAATGTATAGAGTACATCTTTCCAGTTGGTCATTAGAGTCTGCAGAAAGGAAGAGGCCAAAAGGTAATTCTCGCATTTGAGAAACAGTGGTACATATCCTGACAGGAACATGGTTAAAAATATTTTCCACTTGCTAATATAAGATTTACCAGCAGCAGGTTTTCTTTACTCCATTAATGCCTGTTGTATGCCCTCATGAAAGAGGTGGCTAAAAGGAATCCTATTTGAATCATCCATGCAGTTAGTTGAAGACACAGAATGGTCTGAACCAAAACTCCATGTCTTGTGAGGACATTCAGACTGCAAGGAAGCTTGCGGGAACTACCCTCGACCAATTCCATAACAGATGCACACCAATGTTGCTTGGACCAAGAAGCAAGTCACTGCGACTTTTGGGAAGTCCTGATCAGTGCAGAGACTTTACAACCCTGACCACAGGAACAAAAATGCATGCATCTTCCAAGTTTATTTGCAATGAGTCCTGGAGCAGAATTTGTTGTATTGTTGGTTTTGAAAGGAGAGAAAAATCTATGAGGTGATCCCCACAACTAGATTAATTCCTGAAGATCCCCTCATTCAATCTACATTTGTGAACATCTGTTCTAGTCCTACTTGGCTTGTGTACCTCTGTTTTTATATGACAAAGTACAGTTTTGTACCTACCATAAATGTAGATGTTAGAGTGCTAATACAGCTGCAGTCATAACACATGGGTTCTCCTGCAGTCAGGCGGGTCCTTGGTTGGCCGAATTCCACCCGGCGTCGGTTGTCATCGCTTCTTCCCTGACGTCAGTGCGACAGGGGTATAAAAGAACCAGCAGACGCCATTTTCTTCAGTTTCTTGCCCCAGATGTCAGGTGCCCCCAGAAGGAAGGAAATACATAAATTTGTGTAATAAAGCAATGCCATATAATCAAAATACAGTAGTGCAAGCAAATACACCATAAATGAATACCCCAATCAGGTTGTATGAGGTGGTGTTGGCCAATAGGCCTGTCCCAAGAGGGGAAGAGAGGGGAAGGAGGGAGGGAAACCTGGACTGCAGCTGTATTAGCACTCTAACACCTACATTTATGGTAGGTACAAAAAGTACAGTTTTGTACCTACCATAAATGTAGATGTCCGAACTGGATAGCATCTGCAGTCATAACAAATGGGTTGTCCTGTCGTCAGGCAGCCCTTCGGTCGGCCGGATTCCAAAGTCTGGGTCCGGCTTCGGCTGATGTCGCACTTCACCCGACGTCATCTCTGCTGGTCTTCGGGTATAAAGGCATCAGCCGACGCCATTTTCTTCAGTGTTTCTTGCCCCAGATGCCAGTTACCCTCTTGGAAGGCTAAAATTTGGATAAATGCCAATGTATGCAGACAAGGTAGAAGGCAAATACAAAAAATAAGCATGTATGTACATATATACAAACAAATACACCATAAGAGACCCCCCCCCCCCCAGCTAGCTATTAGGAGTGTAAATACCCTGGGAGTACCACAGAGGGGAAGGAGGGTGGGTAATCCTGACTGCAGATGCTATCCAGTTCGGACATCTACATTTATGGTAGGTACAAAACTGTACTATGTCCTTCATGGATGCATCTGCAGTCATAAAAAATGGGTAGAATACCATAGCTAAACTAGAGGTGGAGGAAGAAAAATTATGGTGTAGTTAGGATCCCTTGCAGTACAGCAGTGGCAAACCCTGCTCGGGATCTGGAATGTAGAGGTAAATTGTAATGTTTGGCAAATGTATGCACGGAGGTCCAAGTAGCCGCCTCAATAATGTCCTTGGTTGCCACTCCTCGTAAGAAAGCTGTGGTAGTGGCTGTAGCTCTTGTTGAATGAGGTCTTATGTTCTGTGGCATTGGTTTTCCATGGTAGGAGTAACAGAATCTTATGCAATTTCCTATCCATTTGGAGATGGTTTGTTTGGAAATTGCTTTTCCTTCCCTTCCTGGTGCATAGGCCACTAACAGCTGGTCAGTTTTTCTGTTACCTTTGGTTCTGTCCAGGTAGTAGCGTAACTGTCTATGTACATCCAAAGTATGCAGTAGCCTTTCCCCCCTGTTCTGTGGGTTGGGAAAGAAGGTAGGTAGGTGGATTGCCTGGTTTAAGGACACTCTGGATACCACCTTTGGCATAAATGTAGGATTAGTTCTCATGGAGACAATCTTGATGGAAGATCAGGAAGGGTTGTACTGCCATTAAGGCCTGGAGTTCTGAAACCCTTCTTGCTGAAGTAATTGCCAGAAGGAAAGCAGTTTTCCATGATAGGTGTTGAAGATCCGCTGTTCCTGCTGGTTCAAATGGTGGGAGTGTCAATTTTTCTAGTACAAAATTTAAGTCCCATGCTGGTAGTGGTGGTTTCCTAGGAGGTTTTACATTCTTGATTCCTCTGAGGAATTGCCAGAGTAGAGGGTGCGAGAAGACAGGTGGATCAAGGCTGTATTCTGCAGAAATAGCTGATGCATGTATCTTGATGGAGGAATAGGACAGGCCTGTGTGTAGAAGCTCTGCCAAGTACTCCAGGATGTTAGCAATGTCTATGTTTGACGCATCTTTTCCTCTTTCAGCACTCCAAGTGGCAAACCTTTTCCATTTTCCTGCATAGTTCCTTCTTGTTGAAGGTCTGCGGGCTTCAAGTATAATGTCTTTAACCCTTTGGGATAAGTCTGGGTTAGTTGCTCTTAAGTGATGTTCCAGGCAGTCAGTTGTAAGGTTTTAGGTTTGGATGCAGGATGTTGTAGTTGTTCTGAGTTAACATCAAAGGCATCAGGGGTATTGACCACATTCTCCCCTGAGACATGCTCCTCAGCAAGGGATACCAGTGTTGTCTTGGCCAATTCGGAGCTATCAAAATTATCCTTGGTTGTTCCTCTGATTTTCAGCAGCACCTTGTGCATCAAAGGAAGAGGTGGGAATGCATAAGCTGTCAGGCCTTTCCAACTGAAGGAAAGGGAGTCCACCTTCCATGCAAGGTGGACACGTCCTTGTGCAGAATTTCCTGAGCTGGTGGTTGAGTGGGGATGCGAACAGGTCTATTTGTGGCATTCCCCATTTTCTTGTGATGGCCTTGAAGATGTCCGGGTGCAGCATCCATTCGTGAGCATCCGAGGTGGTTCTGCTTATCATATCCGCTAGGGTATTTTCTTTTCCTGGCACAAAGTTTGCCTGTAACTGGATGTTGTAGCTCAGAGCCATGTTCCAAAGGTCCAGAGTCATTCTGCATAGGGGGTAGGAATGAGTGCCCCCTTGCTTGTTGATGTACCACATGACTGTGGTGTTGTCTGTCCTTATCAATAAATGGCCTTCTTTGAGGAAAGGCTTGAATTTCTGGATTGCTAGTTGTACTGCCAGCATTTCTTTTTGGTTTATGTGCAGGTGCAGCTGGTCTGGAGTCCACAATCCTTGTATGCATTTGTCCAACATGTGTGCCCCCCAGCCTAGGTCTGAGGCGTCCGTTGTGATGGTCTGGTTCGCTTGACCTTTGTGGAAGGGCAAGCCTAGGTTTGCCTGGCATGCTTGTGCCCACCATAGGAATTCTTGTTTCAGGCATGGGATTAGTGGGATTTCGGTTTCTAAGCTGTGTCTGTGTTGAGACCATAAGTTTTTTAGGTACCACTGTAGCTTTCTCATATGCAGTCTGGCATGAGGAATCAGGATTATGCATGATTCCATGAATCCCAAGGCCTGCAATACTTTTCTTGCTGTTAGTTTGTTCTGCTTTGTTAATGCCAAGAAGTAAAGAGGAAGTTGTTCTTGTTTTTCTGCAGTCAGGAATGCCATTTGTTTTACTGTGTCCAATTCTGCACCCAAGAATGTTCTTGTCTGGGATGGGATCAGCCTTGACTTTTTTAAATTGACTGTGTATCCCAGGGCTTGTAGCAAGCAAATGACCCTTTGTAAATCTGTTGTCAGCTTGTCTTTGTTGTCCGCTTGTAGCAGGCAGTCGTCCAGGTATGGATAGATTTGGATTCCCTGTAGCCTGCAATGAGCGATTACTGATGCCAGGCATTTTGTGAATACTCTGGGCGCAGTAGATAAGCCAAAGGGCAATGCTGAGAATTGATAATGCTCTGATCCTGCAAGAAATCCGAGGTATCTTCTGCAAATTGGTCGGATGGGGACGTGCAGGTATGCCTCCTTGAGATCTAGAGTCACCAGCCAACACTCCTTGCCCAGCATGGGAAGAAGTTGCTGTAAGGTCAGCATTTTGAATTTTGGAACGATGATGTATGTTTAAGATGGACAGATCGAGAATGGGTCTCCAAGTTTTTTCTTTTCTTGGGACTAGAAAGAGTCTGGAGTAAAATCCTTTGCCCTGTTGATTTACTGGTACTCTCTCCACAGCTCTCATGTTGGTTAGCTGAGTTACCTGGTTTAGAGCTTCTGCTTTTTGAGTTGGAGGTAAGTTTGGCATTCCTCTTTTTACTGGTAAGGTGTGGAAGTGGAACCTGTAGCCTTGGTCTATGGTTTTTAAAATCCACTTGTCTTTTGTGATATAGTGCCAATTTTGTGAAAATAAGGCTAACTTTCCGCCTAAAGGTGCTGCTATTTGCTCTCTGGTAGGCGGTGTCAGAGCCAAGTCACTGATTGTCCTGTTGCAGTGGCAGTGGTTGTGTCAGTGCCTCGCTGGTTATTACCTTGCCACTGTCGTCCTCTGTAGGCACTTCCTCTGGATTGGTTTCTGCTTCTAGTGCGTCTATACCTGCCTCTTTGGGTCTTTGAGGAGTCTGGAAAGGACCAATTTTTGGCAGGCCAGTTTCTGCTAAACCGAGGGGGCTGAACCTGTAAGAAATCCTTAACTGTTTGTACAGATTTTGCCTTCTCTTCCATTTTCTTCATTACTTGTTGAGCAGAGGTACCAAATAGACTGTCCTTATCCATAGGAGCATCTAACAGCTTTGCTTTTACATGATCCGGCAGAACTTGCTCTTTCAACCATGCATGCCTTCTTATCACTGTGCCAGTCATGGCTGATCTAAATGAAGCCTCCAGTGCATCATAGCCACATTTCAAAGAATGGTTACTAACCTGCTGTATGTTATTCACCATTTCTAAAACATATTTCTTATCTAAGGATTCTTCAGAGGAAAGTTTTAGTCAACTGATCAAGAATAAACTCTTGGTATTGGATCATGTGAAACTGACAGTTTAAAGCTCTAGCTGAGAGAGTGGCCGAGGTGTAAACTTTTTTGCCCCATCTCTCTAATGACCTGGATTCCCTTTCAGAAGGGAGAGGGTTTTTTGTAGTGGTAGAAGCTACTGCCTTAGGCCCCTGGGATATAGTCTCAGGATCTGCAAGTGGGGCCTTGTAAAGGTGGTGATGAGTGTTAGGCACCCTGTAAAATCTGTCTGGTTTGGCAGGGGCTGGTGGTAAAGAATCAGGTGCAGTGCAAACATCATTAAATGCATCATCCACAACAGGCAAAACTGGAGGTATAGCTAAGGGCCTATGTTGTGGTAAGTGCAGAAAGGTCCTAAGCCTTTTTCTTGAGTCTGAGAAATCTTGTCCTTGCCATTGGAAATGCTCTCTCATGGCATGTAAGGTTTCCCCAAAAGAGAATTCCTCTGGTGGAGAGGCAGATGGAATGGATTCATCAGCATCGGAGTCTTCATAAGTGGACAAAGGAGCCTCTGGCTGGTCTGTAGTGTCTGAGCCCTCGGAAGAATCATCAGAGCACTCCTGCTGGGGTGGCTCTGTCCTAGGTCTCTTTTCTGGAGGCTGAGAGGCCCTGTCTGGGTGTGATTGGGATCCCCTAATTAAGGAAATCAAATCCTCTGCCAGAGTAAGCATTTGAGAGCTAGAAGAGTGTCTGTGTGAAGGGGCCTTAGCAGGAACTGTTTTAACAGTTTTGGCTGCTTTGGCCTTGGCAAAGGCCTTGATAGACATGGCTGCAGGAGGCCTAGCAGCACCACGTGCTGGGGTTGAAACATCCAAAGGGATGGTGTCAGATAAATCACTAGAAGCCACAGTAGTAGGCAAAATTTCAGAGGCCGATTCAACTAAAGTAGGAGCCTCGGTAGTAGTCATGGATTCGGCTGAGGATTGACCGGTTTTCTCGGTTTCGGCCGAAACAGAGACACTCGCGGTTTGCTTATCCGTGGTTTCGGACGAAACCGCGGACCGCGAGTGTCGGTCTTTTTCTTTGCGTTTTTTAATTATTGGGGTAGTCGGATGATCCTAAGGCATAATGTACGCAAAATCTGAGCCGAAAAACTGTTCAGCAAACTCCGACCGACGCCTAAGCGTTCGTCGGTTGAAGGAAGCACAGGCTAAACAGGCAGCTACGTCCTGGTCTGGGCCTAAACAAGGTAGGCAGTAAGAGTGGAAATCTTTATGAGGTATTTGTTTCCCACAAGTTAAACAATTATTTACTTTTTCTGACATCGGCTGAGGCAAGAAAGAGTCCCCAACGGGGTACTTAGCTGTTTAGAAGTCTTCGAAGTGGTATTCGGTAGGAATCTCTGGATCTGACCGACCGGCACTTGCGAACAGCTTCTGCTTCGGGCGCCACGCGGCAATTAAGACTGGAGAAAATGGCGTCGGCTGATGCCTTTATACCCGAAGACCAGCAGAGATGACGTCGGGTGAAGTGCGACATCAGCCGAAGCCGGACCCAGACTTTGGAATCCGTCCGACCGAAGGGCTGCCTGACGACGGGACAACCCATTTGTTATGACTGCAGATGCATCCATGAAGGACATCTGTACTATGTTCATCGTGCATACAGCTGTAGTCATAACAGATGGGTAGAATCCCAAAGCTAAGAAAGGGGTGGTAGGCACTAGGTGGAACTAGGAGGAGCCAGGATGTCCTGCAAGACTGCAGTGGCAAAGCCTGCTCTAGATTTGGAGTATAATGGAAGGTGGTAGTGCTTGGAGAAGGTATGCACAGAACTCCAAGTGGCTGCTTCCAAAACATCTTTGGTAGGAACTCCTGAGGAAAGCTGCAGAGGTAGCGGTGGCCCTTGTGGAGTGAGATCCGATGCCTGTAGGTACAGTTTTGCCATGAAAACAACAAAAGCGTATGCAGTGGGCTATCCATTTTGAGATTGTCGGTTTGGAAATTGGCTTCCCTTGAGCTCCTATAGCATAGGACAGAGCTGTTCCGATTTTCTGAAAGGCTTTGTTCTGTCCAAATAACGCAGTTGTCTGTGGATGTCCAAGGAATGTAGTAATCTCTCCCCTTTGTTTTGAGGATTAGGATAAAAGGAGTGTATGGCCTGATTCAAAACTACCCTGGATACCACTTTTGGCATAATGGACTGGTTGGTTCGTAAGGAAACTCTGTCCTGATGGAAGATGATAAAAGGCTGCACAGCCATGAGGGCTTGTATTTCCGATACCCTACGAGCTGAGGTAATAGCCAGAAGGAAAGCTGTTTTCCAGGACAAATATTGCAAATCTGCAGAGGCAGCTGGCTCAAAAGGAGGCAAGGTCAGCTTTTCTAGAATGAAATTGAGATCCCAAGCAGGTATTGGTTGTTTCCTTGTGGGTTTTATATTCTTAGCCCCTCTGAGGAACTGTCTTAAGAGGGGGTGAGAAAATAAAGGTGGATCAGTGTTGTATTCTGCAGAAATGGCCTAGGCATGGATTTTGATGGAGGAGAATTAAAGTCCACTGCTTAGCAGCTCAGCTAGATACTGTAATATTTGAGGTAAATTCAGTTTTCCAGGATTCTGGCCCTTTTTCTCATTCCAGGCACAAAACGGTTTCCATTTTGCGGAGTAAGCTTTTCTAGTAGACTGCCTTCTGGCCTCCAAAATGACATCCTGCACCTCCTTGGAGAGCAGGGTCTGTTGTGATGTTAAGGAATCTTCCATGCAGCCAGATTGAGTGTTTTCAGCTGACTGAAGAGTTTTGAAGCTGTGCTGAGTCAGAAGAGGCATTAGAGACAGGGTCCATGGTGGGGAATATGTCAGGCTCCTCAGGAGTGGGTACCAGTGTTGTCTTGGCCAGTCTGGAGCAATGAGAATCATCTTTGGTCTGTCTGCTCTGGTTTTTAATAGAACTTTGGGCAGCAGAGGAAGAGGTGGGAAGGCATAAACTGTCATTGTTGTCCAACAGAGCATCCACTCTCCAGGCCTCTGGATGAAAAATCCGTGAGCAGAATTTTGTCAATTGGTGATTTTTGTGGGAGGCAAAGAGATCTATGTCTGGCCTTCCCCATACTTGAATTATCTCTGTAAAAACTTGAGGATGCAACTTCCATTCGTGTGGATCTGTCATTTCTGCTTAGGTTGTCTGCCAGCGTGTTTTCCTTGCCTGGCAAGTACTGCGCTTGAAGTTCGATTTGTAAGTCCAGAGCCATGTTCCAAAGTGACATGGCCAGCCTGCATAGGGGGTATGAATGGGTTCTTCCCTGTTTATGTACCACATTACTGTGGTGTTGTCTGTCCTCATCAATAGTTGATCTGGATGCAGAAGGTCTTTGAAAGCTATAATAGCATTTATTACTGCTAGCATTTCCTTTTGATTGACGTGAAGGTGCTTTTCTTTTTGGGACCATTTGCCCTGAATGCACCGATCTGTCATGTGCGCCCCCCAAGCGTAGTCAGAGGCGTCTGTTGTGATGACTTGATTTGCTTGAGGCTTGCTGAATGGGAGACCCGTGTTTGTTTGGCATGCTTGAGCCCAACACAAATTCCTTTTGAAGACATGGAATTAGTGGCATTATTGTTTCCAAACTGTGGCTGTGTTGAGACCATAGGTTTTTAAGGTACCATTGAAGTTTCCTCATATGCAGCTTTGCACATGGGATTAGTAGGATGCAAGATGCCATGAATCCCAGAGCCTGCAGGATTTTCCTTGCAGTCAGCCTGGTGAAATTTGCTAGTGTTCTGAAGTATTGAGTTAGTTGCCCCTGCTTCTCTGGCGTGAGGTAGGCCATCTAGGTTTGTGTCCAAGTTGGCACCCAGGAAAATTATTTTCCGAGAGGGTATTAGCCTTGATTTCTTTTTGTTGACTGTATCCCAGAGAATTCAACATTACATAAGCTAGATGTTTCAGAAGTATGTGCTTGCTGTCCGCTTGGATCAAGCGGTCGTCCAAATAGGGGTATAGTTGTATCCCTTAAAGTCTGCAGTAGGCAATTACTGATGCCAGGCATTTCATGAATACTCTGGGCGCAGTAGATGAGCCAAAGGGCAATGCAGAGAATTGATAATGGGTTGAACCTGCAAGAAATCTGAGGTATCTTCTGCAATTTTGTCTGATTGGGACATGCAGGTATGCCTCCTTGAGGTCCAGTGTTACCAGCCAAGACTCCTTGCCCAGCATGGGAAGAAGCTGCTGTAAAGTGAGCATCTTGAATTTTGGTACGAGTAAAAATGTGTTTAGGATGGATAGGTCCAAAATAGGTCTCCAATCTTTTCCCTTCCTTGGTACCAGGAATAGTGTGGAATAAAAACCTTGACCTTGTTCGTGAGTAGGTACCTCTTGAATAGCTTTCATGTCCATGAGATCTGAAATTTGTCTTTGTGCCCCTTTGAATGTGTGGCAGGTTTGGCATGCCTCATTTTTGGAAGGGTGTGAAAATGGAATCTGTAGCCTCTGTTTATAATGTCCAGGATCCATTTGTCTGTGACAATATGCCAATTTTTTGAAAATAATGCCAGTTTTCCGCCTAAGGGTGCTGCCATTTGAGCCTTGCTTGGCATGCAAAGGGGAAGTCATTGGGCTTGCTTTCTCAATGGCTGCGAGCTATCCTCACCACCTCTGTGTAGGAGCTTGCCATTGTCTGCCTCTACACGATCCTTGGGATTGCCCTCTGCCCCTCAGGCGCCTGTATCTACCTCTGGGGGTCTGTCCGTGGCTGGAAAGGACCAATTTTTGGAAGGCCAATTTCTACTGAAACGTGGGGGTTGTACCTGTAGAAAATCTTTCACTGTTTGCATTGATTTAGCCTTTTCCTCCATTTTCTTTAATACCTCCTCAGCATTAGCACCAAATACATCCTTTTGTAGAGGGGCATCTAGTAATTTAGCTTTGACATGATCTGGTAAGGTTTGTTCGAGTCGGGCATGTCTACGTATGACTGATCCTGTAACAGCAGCTCTACATGAGGCCTCTAGAGCATCAAAACCACATTGCAAGGTATGTTTACCCACTTGTTCTGCACTATGCATCAAATCCTGCAACTCCTTCAAGTCTGGTTGTTCAGGTCATGACATTTTACTTCAATTGTGATAACAGAAACTGTTGGTACTTTAGCATATGGAACTGGCAGTTTAATGCCCTCATGGTTAAGGTGGCAGAGGTATATACCTTTTTTCCCCACATTTCTAAAGATCTGGAATCTCTCTCGGAAGGTAATGGATTTTTAGCAGTGGAGGCCTTAATTCCCTTGGGGCCCTGTGAGATAGTTTCTGGGTCAGCCGCATGGCTTTTGTATAGAAATTGGTGTGAGTCAGGAACCCGGTAGTACCTGTCAGGCTTGACTGGGGCTGGAGGTAAAGAATCCGGGTTAAGGCAGGCCTCCGAGTACACATCTAGTATGTCCAAGACAGGAGGTATAGCCAGAGGCCTGTGCTGAGGTAGTAAGAGAAAATCCCTAAGCCTTTTCTTGGAATCTGAGTACTCGACCTTCCCAGTGGAAGTGTTCCCTTAAGGTATGCAAGGTTTCCCCAAATGAGTAATCCTCTGGGGGGGATACAGAGGGAATGGACTCCTCTGCATCAGAATCTTCAAAAGGGGAGTAAGAATGTTCCTGTTCAGAGTGCTCTGATATAATGGAGGCCTAATCAGAGGAGGGGGATTCTTCCTCCACTATGGGCCTTTTGTCCGGGGGGGGGGGGGAGGAGAACCCCTGATAAGAGTAATTAAATCCTCAGCCATTTTAAGCATGTTTTTTAGGCATGGGGCCTGGAGATGGGCCCCTGTGTAGCTCGTCTCTTAGAATGCATGGCTGCTTTAGACTTAGTGAAAGCCTTGATGGAAAAAAAGAGGAGGAAGGTCTGAAGACACCTTGAGAGGAGGCAGACCTGTCTACATTTTGAGATTCACCACCAAGAGTGGCTTCGGTATCTGTAGTCGGGGTGTGGGCTGAGGAGCCTGCAACCTCGGGCACAGTAGACACCGCCAATGAAGTGTCGTCGGTAGTCAGGGGCTGTGTAGGCACCTCGCTGAGAACCGGACCACCTGTAGTCTGCTTTGGCGTGGTGTCGGTAGAGGCCACGGACCTCGTGTGTCGGTCCTTATCTTTGCGCTTTTTAGACAAAACTGGAGTCTGAGTATCCGACGACATTAAATTTTTTGCCAAAATAACGCTGGGCGAACTCCGCCTGACGCTTAATGGTGCGTATGTTGAATATAGCACAAAAACGACAGACCGAGACGTCGTGGTCTGGGCCTAAACAAGGAATACAGAGGGAATGAAAATCCTTATGCGGTATTTGCTTCCCACATGAAATAAAATTATCATCAACTTTGTCTGACATCGGTCTGTGGCAAGAAAAGTTTCCCCAACGGGGTACTTAGCTTTCAAGTAGACTTCGGTTGCAAAATTTTCATAATTTCAGGAGCTGGCCGACCGGCACTTGCGAACTGCTTGGGGCACCGGGCGGCAAGAAAGACCGAAGAAAATGGCGTCGGCTGGTTCTTATACCCCTGTCGCACTGACGTCAGGGAAGAAGCGACAACCGACGCCGGACCTAGACTTTGGAATTCGGCCAGAGGACCCGCCTGACGGCAGGAGAACCCATCTGTTATGACTGCAGCTGTATGCACTAACATCGCAAGGATACTAGGAGGATTGAGTGCTAGAGCTACATCTCAAACCATTATAGCCAGTCTGCAGAGGGTACAATCTGGTGCCCCTGTTTATATACAACAGAGTACAGGCAACAGTAAAGAGGTGCTACAGACCACAGACAGATATTTTAAGGTACGACTAACAATCAACATCTTTGCCATTTGTGTCTGCAGGCTTTGCACATTTACCTCCACAAAACACCCAAACCTGGATTTGCTTTTAACTGTAGTCTCCAACAATACTGAGCCTCATATGTAATCTGGTAAGAAAAATCCAGAGAATCTCAGAAGGCATGAATGCCGGGATCCTTAGATGCACTCTGGCAATAGACTTGACTGGAGAAGCTCACGAAAGTTTCCAGATACAAATCCACCTATATCAAAAAATCCTTTTGCTAGGACTACCAATATAAATGCATATTGATCAACAGCTCAATGTCAGCTCTACCAGTGTGGGGGAAAATGAAACAAGAGATTCAATTATTGGCTAAGTACACCGCGTGGACGGAAGCAAAGAAATTTAGGGAACTTGAAAAATACTCTAGAAAAGTTGGAGAAAACAATGATTGGGAAGAATCCCGTGGGTGCTCAGCAAAAAGCAAATCAAACTTCAGTTTCCAGTAATTTAGAGGAAAAAAAATCAAATTCACTCAGATCAAGGAACACAAACTCACACAAGACTGAAAAAAATAGAAGCAATTCAGATGAACTGGAAACCGCAACCAGAGGCGGACATGAGCGAGACTTAGAGCAGTAGTTTCAGAAAATTGTGGAATTAAGACAGCATATACAGAGAAAAACCTAAGATTTTCTGCTGCATCAGGGAAACTGGAAGAAACAGGCTATTTTTTATGCAAACAAATAAGCAGCTAGACTGGTATTTCACAGCAGGATGTGAACTGGAAGCACACAGTGTATGCTGTATGCTCTAAACCGGGCTATATGAAAGGAGCCAAGATCTAAATTAGTAAAGATGCAATCATACCATCAGAAGAGTCTAACTTAAAACCGTAACGGAAGGGAAAAGTATTAAAAGTTTGAGACGGCAACTCCAGAGCCTAAAAACTTTTAGTAAGATGACTTATGCAACAAAGTAGAAAGGCTTGCTGCAACTTAGGGAGCATATAAGAAAAATGACCAGATATCCTGTAGAGGTACTAAGATTTTGGAAATTATGAATTTACACAAAGGAATGTAGGTCTCAAGAGAACGCACAAATGGAACATTTATAGAAGACTTAGACATGCCCATTTAGGGGTAGATGAAGCTCAACTGACAGGTGGAAAGGAGACAAGTCATGTACTCAATGTTCCATCAGAGTTGTTGCTCTGCATTGGTCTTCAATCTGTGGGTTACCAGATCTGGCCCGAATCAGACTGCTGCATATCCAGGATCCGATCTCCAAGCTCCTCACCTACCCAAAATGCCCGACTCCCTCCTCCCTTCCAAAAAGAGTTTGCTGCCTAACCTAGCATCCACACCAGACCCAAAACTTTGTCCCATGCTAGATGTCTCTATCGGCAAGAAAGGGAGATTAAGAGGCACCCTGGTGGTGACCACATCCTCTACTCGCCAGGCCACCACACAGAAAGCAAGGCAGGGGGAAGGAGGGAAAGTACAGTTGTGTACACTTACCATAAATGTAGATGTTAGAGTGTATTCACTGTTGCAGTCATTACATTTGGATAATCTGCTGGCAGGTTGCCCTCAGTCTGCCTGAACAACAAAGTCCTGCGGTTGCAGTCTCCTCTTCCATGACGTCAGGTCATCAGGGGTATAAAACATGCAGCCGATGCCATTTTATTCAGTTTTTCTTGCTCCAGATGTCAGGTGCCCCCCAAATATAAAATATATAAAACAGTAAACATAAATGCACTTTCAGAAACAAACTACCTTCAACTAAAAGCAAATACACCACAAAGGCTTTCGAGTATAGTGAAGGGGGTGGGTAACCCGGACTGCAACAGTGAATAGACTACATTTATGGCAAGTGTACACAACTGTACTATGTTCGTGTTTCACTGTTGCAGTCATTACATTTGGGTAGAATCCCAAAGCTATGGATCGGAGGATGGAACTAAACAGCATTAGGAGCGGCTATAAGACCCTGCAGAACTGCAGTGGCAGCGCCTGCCCTAGATTTAGAGAAGAGGCAAATGATAATGTTTTGTGAAAGTAAGAACAGAGCTCCAAGTAGCAGCCTCTAGAATGTCTTTGGTTGGAACCCCTCTGAGAAAAGCTGCCGAGGTAGAGGCAGCCCTGGTGGAATGAGATCGGATCCCCTTGGGCACAGGTTTACCATGGTGCAGGTAGCAGAAATGAATGCAGTGGCTTATCCACTTAGAAATAGTCTGCTTTGATATAGCCTACCCCTCTGACCCTGCAGCAAATGCTACCAGTAGTTGCTCAGACTGAGATTTGATCCTGCTCAAATAGAATCTTAGTTGTCTGTGTACGTCCAATGAATGCAGAATCCGCTCCCCTTGTTCTGCGGATTTGGGTAAAAAGTTGGCAGGTGAATTGTCTGGTTAAGAGCCACACTGGATACCACCTTAGGCATAAAAGGATTGGTCCTGAGGAACACCCTGTCCAGGTAAAATGTAATAAAAGGCTCCACAGCCATGAGAGCCTGTAGTTCTGAAACCCTTCTTGCTGAAGTGACTGCCAACAGAAAAGCTGTTTTCCAAGATAGAAATTTTATATCCGCAGTAGCTGCTGGTTCAGAAGAAGGCAGAGTGAGTTTTTCCAGCACAAAATTGAGGTCCCATGCAGGAGGTGGTGATCTGGGAGGCCTTAAATCTTTGGTCCCTCTTAAGATACCATTTAAGCAGAGGATGAGAAAAAGAGGGGAGGCTCTGTTGTAATGAGCCAAGATGGCAGAGGCATGGATTTTTATTGAAGAAAACGATAGGCCCTTGTCAAGCATCAGTCAAATATTGTAAAATCTGAGGAATATTGGGTTTTGCTGCGTCTTTTCCCTGTGCTTGGTTCCAAGCACAGAATCTCTTCCATTTATCAGCATAAGTTTTTCTAGTACTAGGCCTTCTAGCTTCCAAAATGACATCCATCACAGATTTACTGAGAGGTGTTTGAATAATTAAATGATCAACCATGCTGCAAGGTTCAGAGCTTGGGAGCAGAGTGTGCAGAATCTGATTGTTCTGCTGAGAAAGCAGATGAGGTATCTGAGGCAAGTACCAAGGGGGAAGTTGAGACATTCCTTAGAAGTGGGTACCAGTGCTGTCGAGGCCAGTCCAGAGAAACTAGAATCACTTTTGGTTTTTCCCATCTGACTTAGTAAGACTTTGGAGAAAAGATGCAGAGGGGGAAAGGTATAGACTGATAGGGCATCCACTTTCCATGCTTTCTTGTGATGAATTCTTGCGCAGAATTTGTCCAGCTGATAATTTTGGGGAGAGGTAATAGATCTGTGTCTGGGCTCCCCCATTTCCGTATTAACATGCTGAAGATTTGTGGATCCAGTTTCCATTCGTGTGGGTCCATAAGATTTCTGCTTAGGTCTGCCAGAGTATTTTGTTTTCCTGGCAGGAATTGAGCTTGAAGATGTATTTGGCAAGTCAAAGCTGTGGTCCACAATGCTACGGCTAGTCTGCAAAGGGAGTAGGAATGTGTAACCCCTTGCTTGTTTATGTACCACATAACCGTGGTGTTGTCAGTCTTTATCAGTAGTTGTCCTGGATGAAGTCCTTCAAGGCTGTCAAAGCATTCTGAACAGCTAGCATCTCTGGTTGATATGCAGATACATTTGTTTTGGGCTCTATTTGCCCTGAATGCATCTCCCTGCCAGGTAGGCCCCCCAAGCATAGTCTGATGAGTCTGTAGTTAGGGTATGGGTGGCAGAGGGTAGAGTGAATGCCAGTCCCTCATTTTGGTGACTGGTCTCTGCCCAAAGAAACTCCTGTTGTAGGCAAGGAATGAGAGGAATCATTGTTTCCAGGCTGTGACAATGTTGACCAAGCTTTTTAGGTACTATTGAAGTTTCCTCATATGCAGCCTTGCATATGGAATTAGTAGAATGCAGGAAGCCATGAACCCCAAAGCCTGCAGAATTTGTCTTGCAGATAGCTGGGTTTTTGTGGCCACTTGTTTGAAGTATGTTATCAATTGGATTTGTTTGTTTGGCGTGATGTAAGACATCTGGGCAGTTGTATTCATGCTTGCACCCAGGAATGTAATTTGAGAGGGTATCAGTTGTGATTTCTTTTCGTTTATGGTGTACCTTAGGCATGTTAGAAGCGTTTTTACAAATGCCAGATGTTGTAGAAGTGTCTCCTGGTTTTCTGCCTGAATTAGACAATAGTCCAGATAAGGATAAATTTGAATGTTTCTTTGTCTGCAAAATGCAATTACTGGTGCCAGGCACTTTGTGAAGAACCTGGGCGCAGTAGATAAGCCAAAGAGCAGTGCAGGGAACTGGTAATGCAAATACCCTGCTTTGAAGCAGAGGAATCTTCTGCAAGATTCCCTGATTGGGATATGCAGGTAAGCCTCTTAAGTCTAGAGTTACCAACCAGGCATCCTTGCCTAGCATAGGTAGTAACTGTTGTAGAGTCAGCATCTTGAATTGTGGAATGTCCAGGAAGGTGTTTAGAATGGATAAGTCCAGAATTGGACGCCAAGAATGGTCTTTTCTGGATACCAGCAAATGTCTAATAAAAACCTTGTCCTTTTCTGGTACTGGTTGAATAGCCCCCATTTTCATGTGGGACATGACTTGTTTCTGGGCCTCTGCCCACTGATTTTATGGCAGATCTGGCCATCCGTTTGGAATTGGCAACGTATGGAAATGAAATATGTATCCCTGGGATACTATATTTAAAACCCACTTGTCCTGGGTAATTAGATGCCACGTTTGAGCATGAAGTGCTAGTTTTCCCCCCAACGGGGCTGCCAAAAGATAAGTGCTTGGAAATGGCAGAGGAAAGTAATTGAGACTGTACCATAGTGGGGTGCTTTGCTACTTTCATATGTGGAGGTACCCCATTGTTTTGTTCTGTAAGTTCCTTGTGACTGAAACCTGGAGCCTTTGGAGTGTCTGGGTTTGACCTCAGCGGCTCTGTTGGGTACTGGAAAGGACCAATTCTTAGTAGGCCAGTGCCTACTGAACCTGGGTGGCTGCATTTGCAAGAAATCTTTTACAGTTTGCATAAGATTTAGCTTGGTCTTCCATCTTTTTCAAAACTTCCTCTGCCTTATTACCAGACTATCCTGTTGTAAAGGAGCATCCAACAATTTAGCTTTAACATTAGGCAGATTTTGCTCCTTGAGCCAAGCATGCCTCATCACAGATCGTTACAGCAGCCCTGCAAGAGGTTTAAGGAATCAAAACCACACTGCAAAGTATGCTTTCCGACTTGTTCAGCTGAATGCAATAAATCCTGTAACTATTTTCCACGCTGAAAATCAACATTTTCTGTTTAAGCCCGCTGTTGATATTTAAGCATATGAAATTGAGAGTTTAAAGCCCTGATTGCCAAGGTTGCAGACGTATAAACCTTCTTACCCCATCTATCCAGCGTCCTGGAGTCTATCAGAAGGGTTAGGATTTTTAAGCAGTGGAAGCCTTAACACCCTTGGGGCCCTGAGAAATTACTTCTGAGTCAGCAGTAGGATTTTTGAAAAGAAACTGAGTCAGGAACCCTGTAATGTCCGTCTGGCTTACTAGGAGCCAGAGGCAGGGAATCAGGAGCCATACTGGATTCTGAGAAAGCGTCAACAATGTCCAAAACAGCAATAGCCAAAGGCCTATGCTGAGGAAGGAGGAGAAAATCCCTAAGCCTCTTTTTGGATTCTGAGAAATCCTGACTTTCCCAATGAAAATGTTCCCTTAAGGTAGGCAAAGTTTCTACAAAAGAAAAATCCTCATGAGAAGCAGAAGGGATGGATTCTTCTGCATCAGAGTCCTCATAAGGGGAATAGAAAATTCCTGATCAGAAGACAATCTGAAGATTCATAATCATTGTCTTGCCTAGGCCTCTTAGTAGGAAGGAGTTGGGAACCCCTAATCAAGGTAATTAAATCCTCAGCCATTTTGATAATTTGTTTTTTAGGCATAGCGGCCTGCACGTGGCTCATGCGTCAGTTTTTTTAAACATAAGTTGGTTTTGGCCTGGTTTTTGATGGCGTCTGTTTAATATACAAACCTTTAGGCTTGAAAACGCCCTCAGAAGCCGGGGTCTGCTCACTGGCTCTGGACCCATCCAAGGGAGAGACCTCCGCGGGCTCAATACTTAAAGAATCTCGCGGCATACCGGACTCTGAATGGGTTTCTGTAGAGGCCTGCGAATCAAAAGTAGCAGGCATCAGAGGCTGCAAAAGTGCCTCACTGAGTACTGGCGAACCAGCGACTGGCTTAGAAGCTTAGTCTGTTTTGGACCTCAACAGCGTCTTTTACGTTTTTTGTGGATTCCGGTAGTCTGATTGTTAACAGACGACATTTCAGGGTAATTGAATCTTGAGCCAAAGTATTTAGAAGCAAAAATATACAGACACTTAGTGCGTTGGTTAAATTTAGCACAAAACAGACAGCAAGGCACTTTGTGGTCAGGGCCTAGGCAAGGAATACAGTACAAATGAAAATCCTTAATTAGGTATTTGCTTCCCACAAGTAATACAATTAACTTTTACTGACATCGGTAAGGAGCAAGAAAAAGTTTCCCCAACGGGGTACTTAGCTTTAGTTTGAAGACTTCGGTTCTGAAACTCAAAAATGAAAATTTCAGGAGTCTTCTTCGGGCACATGCGAACTGCTTCTGCTTTGGGCACTTGTGAACTGCTGCTGCTTCGGGCACCACGCGGCAAGAAAGATTAAAATGGCATCAGTTGCATGTTTTATACCCCTGATGACCCAACGTAATGGAAGAGGAGACAGCAAACAATGCAGGACCCAAGACTTTGTTATTCAGGCCGACTGAGGGCAACCTGCCAGCACATTACCCAAATGTAATGACTGCAACAGTGAAACACAAAGAACATCAGTTGTAGACTAAGAGCAACAACTCAGATGGAACGTTATGCATAACTGCTTTATCTGAAGTTAGTCCTCATTTGGTCTTCAACCTATGGGACAGAGCCCCCAGCTACTAAACACCTGTTAAGTCCCTGGACTACATGAACAGACATGGAAGAGCTCTCTGATCACACAGCCCAGGCAGGTATGACCCTGACAAGCATCCTGTCCTCACCAAAAATGATACCATGGTATAAAGAAAATTCTCAATTTCAACAATTGGCTAAGTTTCTGGTGTCATTCAAAGGGGATCCAGTATGCGTCTTCCTGGGATGACATGCTCGACAAGCTGCGCTGCTTCGCTAGAGATGGCTTGCACGTGTCACCTTTAGGCTTTCGAATACTGGCCAAAGCTCTTACCACCCCCATAGTGCCCTTTTTAGGCAAGGCTCAAAAGACAAACCCACCACCGTAAACAGCACAAGTAACAAAAAACTGAGGGTAATGCTACTCAATGCCAGAGATCTAAACCTCAAATTGCATGCACTCAAGGCACTCCTCAATATGGAGAAAATCTGTGTGTAGTAACAGAAACCTGGTTTAAGGGTCCAGAGAGCACCCCAGCACTACCAGACCACAACTCATACCATACATTTTGGCCACAGAACCCAAACCGAAATACAAAAGGTGGAGGCGTATCCATATTCAAGGATACCCACACCTCCAGGTTAGTGGCACAGCA
The DNA here is from genome assembly GCF_019279795.1 of Protopterus annectens. NCBI lineage: Eukaryota > Metazoa > Chordata > Ceratodontiformes > Protopteridae > Protopterus > Protopterus annectens. The sequence goes on from NC_056743.1 coordinate 786,766,522, forward strand.
CAATGCTTCAGAGATCATCCACGTGCAACGGGCAAAAAGTACAGTTTTGTACCTACCATAAATGTAGATGTCCGAACTGGATAGCATCTGCAGTCATAACAGCTGGGTTGTCCTGTCGTCAGGCAGCCCTTCAGTCGGCCGGATTCCAAAGTCCGGGTCCGGCTTCGGCTGACGTCGCACTTCACCCGACGTCATCTCTGTTGGTCTTCGGGTATAAAGGCATCAGCCGACGCCATTTTCCTCAGTGTTTCTTGCCCCAGATGCCAGAAGCCCTCTTGAAGGCTAAAAATTTTGGATAGATGCCAATGTTTCCAAAAAGATAGAGGTAAACACAAAAATAAGCATGTATGTACATATATACAAACAAATACACCATAAAAGACTCCCCCCCCATCAGCTAGCTATTAGGAGGGTAAACACACTAGGAGTACCTCAGAGGGGAAGGAGGGAGGGTAATCCTGACTGCAGATGCTATCCAGTTCGGACATCTACATTTATGGTAGGTACAAAACTGTACTATGTCCTTCATGGATGCATCTGCAGTCATAACAGCTGGGTAGAATACCATAGCCAACTAGGGGAGGAGGATAAAAGTAGATTATGGTGAGTTTAGGATCCCTTGCAGTACAGCAGTGGCAAACCCTGCTCGGGATCTGGAATATAGAGGCAAATTATAATGCTTGGCAAATGTATGCACGGAGGTCCAAGTAGCCGCCTCAATGTCTTTGGTAGCCACTCCTCGTAAGAAGGCTGTGGTAGTGGCTGTTGCCCTTGTAGAATGAGGTCTTATGTTCTGTGGAATTGGTTTTCCATGGAAGGAGTAACAGAATCGTATGCAATTTCCTATCCATTTGGAGATTGTCTGTTTGGAAATAGCTTTTCCTTCCCTTCCTGTTGCATAGGCCACAAAAAGTTGGTCAGTCTTTCTGCTGCTTTTGGTTCTGTCCAAGTAGTAGCGTAGCTGTCTATGTACATCCAAGGTATGCAGTATTCTTTCCCCTCTGTTTTGTGGGTTGGGAAAGAAGGTAGGTAGGTGGATTGCCTGGTTTAAAGACACTCTGGATACCACCTTAGGCATAAATGTTGGATTAGTCCTCATGGACACTATCTTGGTGGAAGATTAGGAAGGGTTGTACTGCCATTAAGGCCTGTAGTTCTGAAACCCTCCTTGCTGAAGTAATTGCCAGTAGGAAAGCAGTTTTCCATGACAGGTGTTGTAGGTCTGCTGTTGCTGCTGGTTCAAAGGGTGATAGTGTCAACTTTTCTAGTACGAAGTTTAAGTCCCAAGCTGGTAATGGTAGTTTCCTTGGAGGTTTTACATTCTTGATTCCTCTGAGGAACTGCCTGAGCAAAGGGTGTGAAAAAACAGGTGGATCAAAGATGTATTCTGCTGAAATAGCTGATGCATGTATCTTGATGGCGGAGTAGGACAGGCCTGAATGGAGAAGTTCGGCCAGATACTCCAGAATGTTAGGCATATCTATGTTTGACACATCTTTTCCTCTTTTAGAACTCCAAATGACAAACCTTTTCCATTTTCCAGCGTAGTTCCTTCTTGTTGAAGGTCTGCGTGCTTCAAGAATAATGTCTTTAACTCTTTGGGAAAGTTCTTGATTAGCTGCTGCTATGTGATGTTCCATGCAGTCAGTTGTAACGTTTTTAGGTTTGGATGTATGGTGCTGTAGTTGTTCTGAGTTAGCATCAAAGGCATCAGGGGTATTGGCCACACATTGTTCCGAGACAAGCTCCTCAGCAGTGGGTACCAGTGTTGTCTTGGCCAGTTTGGAGCTATCAGGATTATCCTTGGATGTTCTTCCTTGATTTTTAGTAGTACTTTGTGTATCAAGGGAAGAGGTGGGAATGCATATGCTGTTAGGCCTTTCCAGCTGAAGGAGAGCGAATCCACTTTCCATGCTAGTGGGTGGAATGTCCTTGTGCAGAATTTTTTGAGCTGGTGATTGTGAGGTGATGCGAATAGATCTATCTGAGGCATTCCCCATTTCTTTGAGATGGTCTTGAAGATGTCCGGGTGCAGGTGCCATTCGTGGGCATCTGATGTGGTTCTGCTTAATATGTCTGCTAGAGTATTTTCTTTTCCTGGTACAAATATTGCCTGTAGCTGGATGTTGTAGCTGAGTGCCAGGGTCCACAGCTCCAAAGTCATTCTGCATAGGGGGTATGAATGAGTGCCTCCCTGTTTGTTGATGTAGCACATGACTGTGGTGTTGTCTGTCCTTATCAACTGGCCCTCTGAGAAATGGTCTGAACTTTTGGATTGCCATTTTTACGGCCAGCATTTCTTTTAGGTTGATGTGCAGGTGAAGTTGATCCTGAGTCCACAATCCTTGCACGCATTTGTCCAGCATATGGGCCCCCCATCCTAGGTCTGAAGCGTCTGTTGTGATGTTCTGGCTTGCTTGACATCTGCAAAAGGGAAGGCCTGGGTTGGACTGGCATGCCTGAGCCCACCATAGGAACTCCTGTTTTAAGCATGGAATTAGTGGGATTTCTGTTTCTAGGCTGTGTCTGTGTTGGGACCATAAATTCCTTAGGTACCACTGTAGTTTTCTCATATGTAGTCTGGCAAATGGGACCAAGATTATGCATGATGCCATGAAGCCCAAGGCCTGCAGTACCTTTCTTGCTGTTAACTTGTTCAGTTTTGTTAGTGCCAAGAAGTAAAGAGGGAGTTCTTTTTGTTTTTCTGTAGTTAGGAATGCCATTTGTCTTACTGTGTCCAATTCCGCTCCCAAGAATGTCCTTGTTTGGGATGGTATCAGCCTTGACTTTTGTAAATTGACTGTGTATCCCAGTGCTTGTAGCAAGTAAATGACCCTTTGTAAATCTGTTGTCAACTTGCTTTTGTTGTCCCCTTGTAGCAGGCAGTCGTCCAGGTATGGGTAAATTTGAATTACCTGTAGTCTGCAATGGGCGATTACTGATGCCAGGCATTTTGTGAATACTCTGGGCGCAGTAGATAAGCCAAAAGGCAATGCTGAGAATTGATAGTGCTCTGATCCTGCAAGAAATCTGAGGTATCTTCTGCAGATTGGTCGAATGGGGACGTGCAGGTATGCCTCCTTGAGATCTAGAGTTACCAGCCAACACTCCTTGCCCAGCATGGGAAGAAGTTGCTGTAGGGTCAGCATTTTGAATTTTGGGACAATGATGTATGTATTTAAGGTGGACAGGTCGAGAATTGGTCTCCAACTTTTTCCTTTCTTGGAACTAGGAATAGTCTGGAGTAGAACCCTTTCCTTGCTCTGCTGTTGGCACTTTTTCCACAGCTCTCATGTTTGCTAACTCCATTATCTGTTGTAGAGCCTCTGTTTTTTGATTTGGAGGTAGATTTGGCATTCCTCTTTTGACTGGTAAAGTGTGGAAGTGGAATCGGTAACCTTGATCTATGGTTTGTAAAATCCACTTGTCTTTTGTTATGTGGTGCCAGTTCTTTGAAAATAAGGTTAACTTTCCGCCTAGAGGAGCTGCTATTTGTTCCCTGGTAGGCGGATTTAGGATTAAGTCACTGTGGCTGTGTTGTTGTAGTGGCAGTGGTTGTGTCTGTGCCTCTGTTGTTACCTTGCCACTGTCGTCCTCTGTAGGCACCTCCTCTGGATTGGTTTCTGCCTCTGGAACGTCTATTCCTGCCCCTTTGAAATCTTGTGGAGTCAGGAAAGGACCAATTTTTGGCAGGCCAGTTCCTGCTAAACCTTGGGGGTTGAACCTGCAGGAAATCTTTAACAGTTTGAACTGATTTTGCCTTTTCTTCCATTTTCTTCATAACCTGCTGGGCAGGTGCACCAAACAAACTTGTCTTATCCATAGGAGCATCTAGCAACTTAGCTTTAATATGATCCGGTAGAGCTTGCTCCTTTAGCCATGCATGCCTTCTTATCACTGTGCCAGTCATGGCTGATCTAAATGAAGCCTCCAGTGCATCATAGCCACATTTTAAGGAATGGTTACTAACCTGTTGTATGTTATTTACCATTTCTAATACATATTTCTTGTCAAAAGATTCATCAGTGGTTAGCTTTTTAGTTAACTGATCAAGCATAAACTCTTGGTATTGTATCATGTGAAACTGACAGTTTAAAGCTCTAGCTGAGAGAGTAGCTGAAGTGTAAACCTTTTACCCCATCTGTCTAATGACCTTGCTTCCCTTTCAGAAGGAATAGGGTTTTAGCTATGGTCGCGCTACTGCCTTGGGACCCTGGGATATAGTTTCGGGGTCTGCAAGTGGGGCCTTGTAAAGGTGGTGATGAGTATCTGGCACCCTGTAAAATCTGTCTGGTTTGGCAGGGGCTGGGGGTAATGAATCTGGAGCAGAGCAGACATCATTGAAAGCATCATCTACCACAGAGAGAACAGGAGGTATAGCTAAGGGCCTGTGCTGTGGAAGGTGTAGAAAGGTTCTAAGCCTTTTTCTGGAATCTGAAAAATCTTGTTGCTGCCATTGGAACTGCTCTCGCATGGCATGTAAGGTTTCCCCAAAGGAGAATTCTTCTGGAGGGGAAGCAGCTGGAATGGATTCTTCAGCATCAGAATCTTCAAAATTGGAGAAAGGGGCCTCTGGCTGGTCAGTTATGTCTGATTCATCAGCAGAATCATCAGAGGACACTGGCTCAGGGGGCTCTGCCCTAGGTCTCTTCTCTGGGGGCTGAGAGGCCCTGTCTGGGTGAGATTGAGATCCTCTAATTAAAGAAATTAAGTCTTCTGCCAAAGTAAGCATTTGAGAACTGGAAGAGGGCCTGGTTGAGGGTGGTTTAACAGGCACTGTTTTCTTAGTCTTGGCTGCTTTAGCCCTGGCGAAGGCCTTAATGGACATGGTTGCTGGAGGCCTAGCAGCACCTCGTGCTGGGGTAGAGACATCCAAGGGTATGGTGTCTGATAAGTCAGTGGCAACCACCGTAGTGGATAAAATTTCTGAGGCCGATTCAAGAGTTGTAGCAGGGGCCTCAGCTGTAGAGATAGATTCGGCTGTACCTTGATCAGTTTTCTCGGTTTCGGCCGAAACCGAGACACTCGCGGTTTGCTTAAGCATGGTTTCGGCCGAAACCGCGGACCGCGAGTGTCGGTCTTTATCTTTGCGTTTTTTGGCAGAAAGTGTAGTCGGAGGATCCGACGACATAATGTACGCAAAGTCAGAACCGAAAAACTGTTCTGCAAACTCCGACCGACGCCTAAGCGTCGTCGGTTGAACAGCGCAGGCCGAACAGGCTGCTACGTCGTGGGCTGGGCCTAAACAAGGCAGACAGTAAGAATGGAAATCTTTATGAGGTATTTGTTTCCCACAGGTTAAACAATTATTAACTTTTTCTGACATCGGCTGAGGCAAGAAAGAGTCCCCAACGGGATACTTAGCTTTAGAAGTCTTCGAAGTAGTATTCGGTAGAAGTAATCTCTGGATCCGACCGACCGGCACTTGCGAACAGCTTCTGCTTCGGGCGCCACGCGGCAAGAAAGACTGAGGAAAATGGCGTCGGCTGATGCCTTTATACCCGAAGACCAACAGAGATGACGTCGGGTGAAGTGCGACATCAGCCGAAGCCGGACCCGGACTTTGGAATCCGGCCGACTGAAGGGCTGCCTGACGACAGGACAACCCAGCTGTTATGACTGCAGATGCATCCATGAAGGACATCTGCATTTCAAATTGTAGCTTGCTACAGATCACCCACCACATCCCAGAAAGTACAGTTTTGTACCTACCATAAATGTATATACTGCTGCAGTCATCACACTTTGGTTATCCTGCCGTCAGGCGGTCCCGCAGTCGGCCAAATCCCAAAGTCTTGGTCTCTTTCAGAAGGTAGTGGATTCTTAGCAGTAGAGGCCTTACCCTCTTTGGGACCCTGGGAAATGGTTTCTGGGTCTGCAACAGGACTTTTATATAGAAACTTGTATCAGGAACTCGGTAGTATCTGTCTGGTTTAGCTGGTGCAGGAGGTAAGGAATCTGGGTTTAGACTAGATTCGGTGTAAACATCATCCAAAATGTCAAACTGGAGGAATTGCCAGGGGTCTATGCGGAGGCAGAATAGAGTCTTTTCTTAGAGTCAGAGTAATCTTGGCCTTCCCAGTGTAAGTGTTCCTTCATGGTGTGTAAAGTTTCCCCAAAAGAGTAGTCTTGGGGGGGGGGGGGGGGGCAGAGGGAATGGACTCTTCAGCATCTGGGTCTTCATAAGGAGGGAAGGAATAATCCTGGTCCTCAGTTAGCTGAGGAAATGGATGCTCGGTCAGAGGAAGGATAATCTTCCTCCAGTCTAGGCCTTTTGTCAGGAGGGGGTTGGGAAACCCTGATAAGGGTAATTAAGTCCTCAGCCATTTTAAAGCATCTGTTTTTTTAGGTATAGGGGCCTGTGGGGGGGGGGGGGGGGGTCTGTGGACCCGGTTTCCTAACTTAAGGGGGCTTTAAGTTTAGCGCAAGACTTAGAGATAATTGTCGGTTTGAAGACTCCTTCAGAAACCGAAGGCCTACCCAAAATCTCTGGATTACCATCAGGGGGGTGAGATGGAACCGGCTCCTGAGGCCCAGCTGATTCGGTCTGGGAGGCCATCAGAATTTCTAAATCAGCGGTAGTCAGGGGCTGCGTAGGCGCCTCGCTGAAAACCGGAGAACCAGCGGCAGGCCTTGCTGAGGCCTCTATCTGGTCTTGGCCTTTGCTGCCTGTCCTTATCCTTGCGTTTTTTTAATCATTGCTGATGTCGGTTGCTCCGACGGCATGCTATAGTTAAATTTTCTGCCAAAATAATGTCGGGCGAAATCTGCCCGACGCTTGATTGTACGTTTGTTGAACCTAGCACAAAACCGACAACCAGGTGTTGTGGTCTGGGCCTAGGCAAGGAATACAATAAGAATGAAAATCCTTGAGGTGTTTGCTTCCCACAAGAAATGCAATTTATTTTGACATCGGTCTGAGGCAAGAAAAGTTTTCCCAACGGGGTACTTAGCTTTAGGGAAGACTTGGGGCTGAAATTCGATTCGAAAATCGCAGGAGCTTGCCGACAGGCACTTACAAACTGCTTCTGCTTCGGGCACTGCACGGCAAGAAAGACTGAAGAAAATGGCGCTGGCTGCCTCTTATACCCCTGTCGCACTGACGTCAGGGAAGAAGTGATGACAACCGACGCCGGACCAAGACTTTGGGATTCGGCCGACTGTGGGACCACCTGACGGCAGGATAACCCAAGTGTGATGACTGCAGCAGTATAACACGATGAACATCCCCCATTCCATGTTACTAGAAACACTGGGAAAAAAAAAGGTTCTACCAAACACCCTAATACTGGGTGATTTCAATTACCCAAACATTTACTGGGAGAACTACTCTAGTACTAACTCCCTTGCCCAACTTTTCCTCGAATTCATAAACTCAAACACACTGGCTCAACTGGTCAATACTCCCACCAGAGGTGACAACATATTGGACCTGGTCATCACCAACACGGGCGACCAGTGTTCCATACCAGAGGTCAACCCCTCGCTGGTTAGATCTGACCATAAACAAATCACTTTGGATATCCGTATTCCACCCCCGGACAAGAAATCCACAGTGAAAACCTTTTCAAAGGCAAAGTTCACGTTACTTAAGACAGAGGTGGAAAGTTTCAAAGCCCCCATGCTGAAGGATAACACTGTCCAAGCTGCAAAATCCTTTACTAATGCATTCTATGGGCAGCTACAAGAATGCATGGATCGTGCCATCCCAAGCAAAACTAAGACTCACTCCAAGAAAAGGAAACCAGTCTGGTGGACTCCTGCCATAAACGAACTATACAATAGGAGGAAACTAGTACAGAAAAAAAAAAAAAGTAAAATTCCAAGAAGGGACAACATCCCTGATCAGTATCAGCAAGTAACTACGATCCCTCAAAATCATCCAAGGTGAGCTTTGAAAAAACTGCCAAGGACTCCAAACATAACCACAAGGCATTTTTTTAGCTAAGTCAAGAATATAAGTGGCAATGCTCAGATCTGCTCGGAGTTGGTGCAAATAGCACACAATACACTGAACAGACAGATAGCCAACATCCTGGCAGACAGGTTCAGTGCAAACTTCACCCCCCTCACCCCTAAAAGGGCCCATAACCATACCAGAAAAATGTAGAGTCCCTGAAATCAGACTGGTTAAAACAGCCCTCTCCAAAGCCAAAAACATCAATGGGACCGGACAGTGTCCCAGGCTGCATCCTACAAGGTCAAAGATGAACTAACCCCTCACTTAAACACACTGTTCAAACTCAGCCTCTCCACAGGTTACATACCCATAGAGTGGTGCACAGCAATGGTTATTCTGCTCCACAAAGGTGGAGCCACAACAGACCCCGGGAACTATCGCCCTATAAACCGGACTAGCTTGGTCTGCAAGGCTATGGAGTGCATCATGGAACTCTAAAAAAACCTCCAAACCCTGGACCCTACCCAGTTTGGCTTTAAGGACAGATCATGCCTCCTAAACCTGGTGGACTTAGGGACAGTTACCAAGGCTATAGACGAGGGAAAGGTGGTACACAGCCTACCTAGACCTCGCCAAGGCCTTCAACACCATTCCCCATTCTGGTATTATAGACAAGCTCACCAGCCTGAACATAAACCCCTACGTCACAAGATGGGTTGCCAACTGGCGCACAGACAGAACCCACAAGTTGAGTGTTGTGGGAGCTAGGTCAGACTCTAAACTGGTTACAAGTGGCATTCCCCAGGGCTCAGGCCTAGGACCCCTCCTGTTCGGCATATACTTCTCAGAGGTACAGAGAAGTACAAGACTACTATGGCTGACCAAGTTCGCAGACTACTGCAAACTAGGGGCTATATTTGACTCTCTGGCTGACAAACATCCTCCAAAAGGGTCTCACTGAGATGGATACCTGCTGTCAAAATCATGGCCTCAAGCTAAATGCCAAAAAGTGCATAGTCATCCCCTTTGGAAAAGAAGTACCCACAAACTGCCACATAGTTGTTAGTCCCCTAAATACAGAAGACATAAGGGAGCTGGGGACCCAAGTAGATAGTAATCTCACCTTTGATAATCACATTGCCAAAGTGGTTAGAAAATCCTTTTACGTGGCCACCTAATCACAAAAGGGTTCGCATCCAGATCAAAAGCGGTCATTGTGCCCCTTTACTCATCACTAAGACCCAAAGTACAACGTCCCATTTGGGATGTACTTTACAAGACACCTGCAGCAGCTGGAAAGACAACAGAAGTACCTCACCAAGAGGATCACTGGCCTCAAACAGATGTCCTATGCAGCTCGACTGAAGAAACTCCAGTTGTACTCTGTTGCATGCCGCCTACTCAAGAGGTGATCTCTGCGCCCGACATACAAGGCTATGTCCAACCCAGAACTGGACATGCTCCACCTAAAGAAAACCTTATCCCCTCAAGCCACACGTTCCAGGGATCTAAACCTCACCACAATAAATAGGGTGCCCGACATACAAGGCCATGTCCAACCCAGAATTGGACATGCTCCATCTAAAGAAAACCTTATCCCCTCAAGTCACACGCTCTAGGGATCTAAACCTCACCACAATAAATAGGACGTGCTGGAGGGATAGATTCCTGTCCCAGAGACTTCCCATGCTTTGGAACAAGATCCCAATCTACATTAGCTAGAGCTCCTCACTAACACTCAAAAGAAACCTTGACGAGTGGATGGGAAAAAAAGTTTACCTCTGGGATCACTTCAGTGGCTCTGACGGACAGAGGCACAGGAAACTAATCTAAGGGGGTGTCGAAAGCCAACACATTCTGGCTAGGCTAAATGCCTTCAGGCAGATAGCCTAGTACCAACCTATGAACCTAGCAGGCCCTCAGAATATTCTGGAGCATGGTGGAGCCAAAGGATGCTCTGTTCCTGGATATGATGTCCAACTTATGAGAGATTAAAGCATGTGAGGAATCCCAAGTAGCCGCAGAGCAGATGTCATCTAACAAAACACTGGACCAAAAGGCCACTGAAGCAGCCATAGATCTAGTGGAATGTGCCTTCACATGACCCGGTGTGGATAAATCCCTAGCAGAATAAGTCAATGTAATACACTGGGAAATCCAACGTGCAATGGTGATCTTGTATACTTGTTTCCCCAAAAAGGGTTTAGAGTACGCAAGTACAGTTGTGTACACTTACCATAACTGTATATTGTTAGCATGTATTCACTGCTGCAGTCCTGGTTTGGGTTATCCCTGCCGGGTCTATCACATTGTCGAATTCTGACTGTCGAACAGCTAAAATGTCAAAAGTGCCATTCATCGAAACTGTTCTTGTGGGGGGCTGTGCCCCCCCCCCCACTAATTATATATACCAACTCAGATCGCACTACGAGGAAAAAGCAAATTTTGATCCTCACTGCAGTGCAATCCCACAAGAACAGTTTCGATGAATGGCACTTGACATTTTAGCAGTTAGACATTGTCATAATTAGACAGTGATAGGAGCCCATCCCTGCCAGGGTAGCCCTTGGCCGGCCCGTACCAGAGGCTTAGTATTTCCGAGTCAGTTGCTGTCGCTTCAGGACTGACATCAGTAGTATAAAGTAAGGCAGCAGATGCCATTACATCAGTTTTTCTTGCTCTGTCAGGAGCCCTCAAGTGGGAGCCAGGTAATAGTGGAAGAACCCCACCAGTAGAAAGTAAACACCAAAATGTTCCTTGTAATGAGAAACAAGAGGGGGGATGGAGGGAAAGAAAAGTACAGTTGTGTACACCAACCATAAATGTAGATGTTAGTGTATTCACTGTTGCAGTCATCACATTTGGGTTATCTGCTTGCAGTAGCCCTCAGTCGGCCTGATTAACAAAGTCTTGGGTCCTACGTCAGTTGCTGTCCCTTCTTCCATGACGTCAGGGGTATAAAACCTGCAGCCAACATATCAGTTTACCTTGCCCCAGATGTCAGGTGCCCCCCAATGGGAAGCAATTAAACATAAAAGCACAAAGAGGAGGAAAGGCATAGATGGATATGTTCTTCCAGCGAAAGGATAGAGCATCCACTTTCCAAGCTGTTTTGTGATGAATGCTTGGGCAGAATTTGTCCAACTGATCATTTTTGGGGTGAGGCAAAACGATCCATGTCTGGGCTTCTCCATTTGCGTGTCAACATGCTGAAGATTTGTGGATCCAGTTTCCATTCGTGTCAGTCCATAAGATTTCTGCTTAGTCTGCCAAGAGTATTTTGCTTTCCTGGCAGGAATTGAGCCTGTAGATGTATTTGATAAGTCAAGACAGTGTTCCACAAAGCCATGGCTAGTCTACAAAGGGGGGCAGGAATGGGTACCCCCCCAGCTTATGTACCACATGACTGTGGTGCTGTCTATCAGTAGTTGTCCTGGATGAAGATAGTCCTTGAAGGCTGTCAGCATTCTGTACAGCTAGCATCTTTCTGGTTGCTATGTAGGTGCATTTGATTTGGGCTCCATTGGCTCTGAATGGATCTCCCTGCCAGATGTGCCCCCAAGCATAATCTGATGAGTCTTTAGTCAGGGTTTGGGTGGCAGGGGGTTGAAAGAATGCCAGTCCCCTTGTTTTGGTGGCAGGCCTCTGCCCAGTATAGGAACTCTTGCTGCAGGCAAGGAATGAAAGGAATCATTGTTTCCAGGCTGTGACCATGTTGACTCCATAAGCTTTCTAGGTACCAATGAAGTTTCCTCATATGCAGTCTATATATGTTCTATAAGTTTGTGACTGAAACCTGGAACATTTGGAGTGTCTGGATTTGGCCTGAGCAGCTCTGGTGGGTACTGGAAAGGACCCATTATTAGGCCAGTGCCTACTGAACCTGGGTGGTTGCACTTGTAGGAAATCTTTTACAGTTTGCATAGATTTAGCTTTACCTTCCATTTTTTCAGGACTTCTGCCTTACCAAATAGACTGTCCTTTTGTAAAGAAGCATCCAACAATTTTGCTTTAACATGATCAGGCAGATTTTGCTCCTTGAGCCAAGCATGCCTCACAGATCCAGTTACAGCGGCCCTGCAAAAGGCCTCCAAGGAATCAAAACTACATTGCAAAGTATGCTTGCCAACCTGTTCAACTGCATGCAATAAATCCTGCAACTCTACTCAACATCATTTTCTGTTTAAGTAATCGCATGACATGCTGCTGATATTTAAGCATATGAAATTAACAGCTCAGGGTCAGTAAGGTTTTTAAAGAGGAATTTGTGGGAGTCAGGAACTCTGCCTTACTAGGAGCCGGAGGCAGGGAATCAGGAGCCATGCTGGATTCTGAGAAAACCAACAATGTCTATGAGGAAGAAGGAAATTCCTAAGCCTCTTTTTAGATTCTGAAAAATCTTGACTCTCCCAATTTAAGTGTTCCCTTAAGGTATGCAAAGTTTCTCCAAAAAAAAAATCCTCAGGAGAGGCAGAATGGATGGAATCTTCTGCAGAGTCCTCATAAGGTGGAATAGATAATTCCTGATCAGAAGAGGAATCAGAAGAAATAGACACCTGATCCGATTCATACTCAGTGCCTTGCCTAGGCCTCTTAGCAGGAGGGGAATGGAAACCCCTGATCATGGTAATTAAGTCCTCCGCCATTTTGGGATGGAATCTTCTGCAGAGTCCTCAAGGTGGAATAAATGATTCTTGATCAGAAGAGGAATCAGAAGAAATAGAAACTTGATCCGATTCATACTCAGTGCCTTGCCTAGGCCTCTTAGCAGGAGGGGAATGGGAACCCCTGATCAAGGTAATTAAGTCCTCCGCCATTTTGATCATTTGTTTTTTTTTAGGCATAGGGGCCTGAGAACGTGGCCCAAGCGTCTGTTTTTTTAGACATAAGTTGATTTTGGCCTAGGTTTTGAAGATGGTGTCAGTTTAATATAAAATCTTTAGGCCTGAAAACACCCTCCGAAGCCAGTGCCTGCTCAGCGGCTCCGGACCCATCTAACTTGGAGATATCCGTGGGTTCAATACTTAGGGTCTCGCAGCATACCGGACTCCGAATGGGTCTCAGTAGATGCCTGCAAATCAAAAGTAGCGAGTATCAGGGGCTGCGAAAGCACCTCACTGAGTACCGACGAGCTGACAACTGGCTTAGGAGCTTAGTCATCGGTTTTGGACATCAATGGTATCTTTGTGCTTTTTATGTATTTCAGTAATCAGATTGCCAAGACGACATTTCTGGATAGTTAAATCTTGAGCCAAAAAATTCTGATGCAAAAATATACTGACGTTTAATAATGCGTTGGTTAAATTTAGCAAACTGACAGCATGGCACATTATGGTCAGGGCCTAGGCAAGTAATACAGTACAAATGAAAATCCTTACGAGGTATTTGCTTCCCACAAGTAATGCAATTAACTTTTACTGACATCGGTAAGGAGCAAGAAAAAGTTTTCCCAACTGGGTACTTAGCCTTAGGTTGAAGACTTCGGTTCTGAAACTCGAAAACGACAATTTCAGGAGTTTGTCTGACAGGCACTTGCTGTGCAGTGCCCGAAGCAGTTTGCAAGAAAGCCCAATGAAAATGGCATTGGCTGCATGTCTTATACCCCTGAAGACTTGACATGGGACAGCAACCGACGCAGGACCCAAGACTTTGTTAATCAGGCCGATTGAGGGCAACCTGTCAGCAGATTACCCAAATGTAATGACTGCAACAATGAAACATGAACATCCAGGACTACAACAGTGAATACACTTGGAACATCTACATTTATGGTAAGTGTAACTGTACTAGGTTAGTGTTTTACTGTTGCAGTCATCACATTTGGGTAGATTCCCAAAGCTAAGAATGGGAATAGGAATTTAGATAGTATAAGACCAGCTATAAGGCACTCAAGACTGCGGTGGCAAAGCCAACTCGGGATTTAGAGAAAATAGGCAAATGGTAATGCTTGGTGAAAGTACAGAACTCCAGGTAGCAGCTTCTAGGATTTCCCTGGTAGGGACACCTGTAAAAGGCTGTAGAGGTAGATGCAGCCCTGGTTGAATGGGGTCTGATTCCCTGTGAGACAGGCTTTCCATGGTGCTTATAGCCAAAATTAATGCAATGGCATATCCGTTTAGAAATGGTTTGCTTTGAAATAGCCTTCCCCTCTGCCCCTGCAGCAAATGCAACCAGTTCAGATTTCCTTTGAGGTTTAGTCCTGTCCAAGTAAAATCCAAGTTGTCTGTGCACATTTAAGGAGTGCAGTATCCATTCCACTTTGTTCTGTGGATTACGCAAGAAGGCTGGCAAATGAATCTACTGATTAAGAGCCACACTGGATACCACCTTGGGCATGGAGGGATTGGTCCCGAGGGACACCCTGTCCGCATGAAAGATGAAAAGCTCCACTCCCATAAGGGCCTGTAATTCAGAAACCCTTCTTGCTGAGGTGACTGCTAAAAGCAAGACTGTTTTCCAAGAAAGGAATTTTAAATCTGCACCAGCAGCTGGCTCGAAAGGAGGAAGAGTGAGTTTCTCCAATACAAAGTTAAAGTCCCAGGCTAGAGTTGGGGCTCTACTGGGTAGTTAAATTTTGGCCCCTCTGAGGAACTGCTTGAGCAGTGGATGAGAGAAGAGGGGAGGTTCTGTGCTACAATGAGCTGAAATGGCTGAGGTGTGAATTTTGATGGAGAAAGGCCCTTGTGAAGCACCTGTTAAGTATTGTAGAATCTGAGGTAAGTTGGGCGCTGCTATGCTCATCCCTTCAGCTTGGTTCCAGGCACAGAGTATTTTCCATTTTTCAGCATAAGATTTTCTAGTACTAGACTTCCTTGCCTCTAAAATGATATCCAACACTGGTTTACTGAGGGATGGTAAAGGGGAGATTAGGTAATTAGCTGGGCTGCTAGGTTCAGGGTTGGAAGCTGAGGGTGCAGAATCTGGTTCTCCTGCTGAGACAACAGAATAGGAGTCAGGCAGGTGCCATGGGGCCAACAGCGATTGCACAAAAGGGGGTACCAGTGTTGGCGTGGCCAGTTTGGTGCAATCAAGATCGTCCTTGGTTTGTCCTGTTTGCCTCTCCTCTCCAAAGTACTACTAAAGATCAGACTAGGAAAGGGATAAACTGGTAGATTTTTCCAGCTGAAGGACAGAGCATCCACTTTCCAAGCTTGTTTGTGGGGAGTTCCTGTGCAAAATTTGTCTAATTGGTAGTTCTGGGGGGAGGCATACAGGTCTATATCTGGGCTCCACCATTTGTTTGTCAACATGTGGAAAGTCTTTGGTTCCAGTTTCCATTCGTGTGGGTCCATGAGGTTTCTGCATAGTCCCGTCTGCCAGTGTATTTAGTTTTCCCTGGCAGAAATTGAGCTTGTAGATGCACTTGGTAGCTCAAGGCTGTGTTCCACAGTGCCCTGGCTAGTCTGCAGAGGGGGTAAGAATGGGTATCCCCCTGCTTGTTTATGTACAACAGTGGTGGTGTCCTGGAAGAATGTGGTCCTTGAAGGCTGTCAGAGCATTCTGCACAGCTGACTTTTTTGATTGATATGCAGGTGCATTTGACTTGAGTCCCTGCTCTGAATGCATTTCCCTGCCATACGAGCCCCCCATGCATAGTCTGATGCATCTGTTATGGTTTGGGTGGCAGGGGATAGTGAATGTAGTCCCTTGTTTTGGTGGCAGGCCTCTGCCCAAAAGGAACTCTAACCAAAGGCAAGGCATGAAAGGAATCATTGCTTCTAGGATCCTGAGAATTTTGACACCCATAGGCTTTTTAGATACCATTGTAGCTTTGCAGTTGCATTGTTGCCTCACAGCAAGAGGTTCTCTCGTTAGATTCTTGGCTGGAGTGCGGGGAGTGCCTTGTGTTGAGTCTGCATGTCCTCCCCGCGGCTGGGTGGGTGTTTTGAAAGATGTGTAAATGGGTGCGCCTTCGTTGAAGGTTGAACGTCGAGCTGGCACCGCGTTTGTCAAAATCTACTGCCAATCATTAGTGGCCCGGAGTTCTGCTGTGGCAACCCCTAACTGGGAAAATCCAAAGCTGTGGCGACCCCTAACCGGGAAAAGTCAAAAGACAATGACAACATTGTAGCTTTCGCATATGCAGGCTTGCATATGGAATTAGAAGAATGCAGGAGGCCATGAACCCCAAGGCTTGCAGTATTTGCCTTGCAGATACGTTTTTTTTGTGGCCACTAGTCTGAAGTAGGTTGTCAAATTAATTTGTTTCTCTGGCGTGAGGAAAGCCACCTGGGAAGTTGTATTCAAGCTTGCTCCCAGGAATATAATTTGACAGGGTACAAGGTGTGATTTTCGTTTATGGTG
Organism: Protopterus annectens; assembly: GCF_019279795.1. NCBI lineage: Eukaryota > Metazoa > Chordata > Ceratodontiformes > Protopteridae > Protopterus > Protopterus annectens. Next base: position 786,782,726 of record NC_056743.1, read on the forward strand.
TACCCCAGACAATTTAGCACCCTTTGTACAAAAGCCAGATGATTCAAAAGTATGTCCTGGGTTTCTGCCTGAATTACACAATCGTCCAGGTATGGGTATATTTGAATATTTCTTTGCCTGCAAAATGCAATGACTGGCACTAGGCACTTTGTGAATACCCTGGGCGCAGTAGATAAGCCAAAGGGTAGTGCAGAGAACTGATAGTGCATGTAGCCTGCTTTGAAGCGTAGGCATCTTCTGCAAGATTCCCTGATTGGGATGTGCAGGTATGCTTCCTTTAAATTTAGTGTTGCCAACCGGGCATCTTTGCTTAGCATTGGAAGCAACTGGTGAAGAGTCAGCATCTTGAATTTTGGAATCAACAAAAAGGTATTTAGAGTAGGCAGGTCCAAGATAGGACGCCATGAATTGTCTTTTCTGGGCACCAGGAAAAATCTATAGTAGAAACCTCGTCCCTTTCTCTCTTCTGGTTCCAACTGAATAGCCCCTATGCTTGAGAGAGTACTTGCTTTTGTGCCTCTGCCCACTGCTTTGGAGGTAGATCCGGCCAACCGCTTGGAGTTGGCGACGTGTGGAAGTGAAATCTGTATCCTTGGGACACCATTTAAAACCCATTTGTCCTAGGTAAAGAGTCCCCAGTTCTTTGCATGAAGTGCAATCTTTCCCCCCAACGGGGCAATCAGTTGAGAAGTGCTTAGAAGTTTTAAAAATAAGTCAATGAGAAAGTTTAACATAGGAGGGAGTTTTATTACTCCCAAATTTGGAAGTGGAGGCCCCCCACTGCTTAGTCTTGTGCGTCCTCTGGGACTGAAGCCTGGGTGCTCAGCTGGATCTGGGTTTAGACTGGAGGGTCTGAAAGAGGCAGGAAAGGACCAATTCTTAGAAGGCCAATGCCTACTAAATCTTGGAGGTTGTACTTGTAACTTTTTCCTCCATCTTTAAGAACTTCTGCCTTGTTGCCAAACAGGTGGCCCTGATTTAAGGGAGCATCCAGTAATTTCGCTTTAACATAATCTGGCAAGGATTGCTCCTTAAGCCAAGCATGCCTTCTAAGTACAGACCCAGTTACCACAGCCCTGCAAGATGCCTCTTGTGAATCAACACCACACTGCAAAGTAGGTTTACCAACTTGCTCAGCAGAATGCATAAAAATCCTGTAAATTCTTATTTTCAGCACAATTAGGAGTCAACATTTTCTGTTTAAGCAATCCAATAATATGCTGCTGACACCAACATATGAAATTGGCAAATCAAGGCCCTAATGGCCAGAGTTGCAGAAGCGTATACCTTCTTACCCCATGTATCCAGAGTCCTGGAGTCTATCAGAGGGGGTAGGATTTTTGGCAGTAGTAGCTTTAATGCCCTTGGGTCCCTGTGAAATGGTTTCAGGATCCACAGTAGGATTTTGAAAAAGAACTTGAGAGTCAGGAACCCTGTAATATCTATCAGGTTTTCTGGAAGCAAGAGGTAGAGAGTCAGGGGGCCATGCTAGATTCCGAAAAGGCATCACCAACAATGTCCAGTACAGGAGGTATAGCTAAAGGCCTGTGCTGGGGCAGGAGTAAGAAATCCAAGCCTCTTTTTAGAATCAGAGAAATCCTGACTTTCAACGAAAAAGCTCCGACAGTATGCAAGGCTTCACCAAAAGAAATCCTCTGGGGGGGGGCAGAGGGAATAGAGTCTTCAGCATCAGAATCCTCATAGGTAGATAAGTGTAAATCCTGGTCATCAGTGGAAACAAATTTCAGAATCCCAGTCAGAAGTATCATAAGCAAACTCAGTCCTAGGTCTCAGTGAGGGAAGGTTGGCTTCCCCTGATTAAAGTTATAAGGTCTTCAGTCATTCTTATTTGTTCTATGGGCATAGAGACCTGACCATGCGGTCTGGGCGTCAGTTTTCTAGGCATGGTTCGAGTTTTAAGCCTTGAAGATGGCGCCGGTTTAATATGCACGTCAGTAGGCCTGAATACACCGTCAGAGGCTGGGGCCTGCACAGTAGTTCCGGACCCATCCAAGGTAGAGACTTTCACATGTCCACAGCTGAAGCATCTCGTTGCATACCGGACTCCGAATGGATCTCAGTAGAGGCCTGCGAATCTGAAGTAGCGGGTATCGGGGGTGCAAAAGCACCTCACTGAGTACCGGCAAACTGGGTGGCCTATCGTTGCGTTTCTTCAGAATGTCGGTAGTCTGATAGCTTACCGAAGACATAGGATAATTGGAGAGCACCAAAAAATTTACATGCGCAAATACACAGATGGATAGTTTGTGGATTGAATAAGGCACAAAACAGACAGCGAGGTACGTGGTAGTCAAGACCTAGGCAAGGAATACAGTACGAATGAAAATCTTTGAGGTATTTGCTTTCCACAAAAATTGCAATTTACTTTTACTGACATCTGTTTAGAGCAAGAAAAAGTTTCCCCTTAGGGTTACTTAGATTTTAGTTGAAGACTTTGGTTCTAAAACTCAAATGAAAATTTCAGGAGTCTGCCGACCAGCACTTGCTAATTGCTTCTGGCACCGAACGGCAAGAAAGACTAATGTAATGGCATCGGCTGCATGTTTTATACCCCTGATGTCATTTAAGGGACAGCAACCGACGCAGGACCCAAGACTGTTATTCAGGCCGACTGAGGCCCACCTGCAAGCAGATAACCCAAATGTAATGACTGCAACAGTGAAACACGAAGAACATCTGATAGTGCATGTAGCCTGCTCTGAAGCTTGGGTATTTTCTGTGCAGATAAGCTTCCTTTAAATCCAATGTTGCTAAACCAGGCATTTTTACCCAGCATGGGAAGCAGCTGAGTCAGCATTTTGAAATTACCAAAAAGGAGTTTAGGATAGATAGGTCCAGGATAGGACACCAGGAAAAGTCTGGAGTAAAAACCTCGTCCCCATTCTTCTGCGGGGACAGGCTGAATATGCCTGATACTTTGAAGAGAGAGAACCTGGTGTTGAGCCTCTGCCCACTGATTTGGGGGTAGGTCTGGCCAACCTTTTGGGGTTGGTAAGGTGTGGAAGTGGAATCTGTATCCTTGGAAGACCATTTAAAACTAATTTGTCTTGGGTAAGGAGTTCCCAGTTTTTTGCATGCAGGGCAATCTTTCCCCCCTAAAGATGTCAGTTGAGCAGGGCTTGGAAGGTTTTAAGGTAAAGTCATTGAGACAGTTTACCATAGAGTGTGGTCTTACTACCTCCATCTTTCGAAGTGGGAGCCCCCCACTGCTTAGGCCTGTGAGTACCTTGAGACTGTGGCCTAGGTGGTCTGCTGTTTCTAGATTTGGACTGAAGGACTGGAAGAGACAGGAAAGGACCAATTCTTAGGCCAATGCCTACTAAATCTGAGAAACTGTACTTGCAGGAAATCTAACAGTTTGCATAGATTTAGCTTTTTCCTCCATCTTTTTAAGAACAACGTCTGCTTTGCTGCCAAACAGGCAGTCTTGGTTTAAGGGAACATCCAGTTTGCTCCTTAAGCTAAGCATGCCTTTTAAGAACAGATTCAGTAACAGCAGCCTTACTCTAAGGAGTCAAAACCACAATGCAAAGTATGTTTACCAACCTGTTCAGCAGAATGCATTAAATTTTGTAATTTTCAGCAGAGTCAGGAATCATCATTTTCTGTTTAAGTAATCCAATAATATGCTGCTGGTACTTTAACATATGAAACTGGCAGTTTAAGGCCCTAATGGCCAAAGTAGCAGAAGTGTATACCTTCTTACCCCATCTGTCCAGGGCCCTGGAATCTCTATCAGAGGGAGTAGGATCTTTGGCAGTAGTAGCCTTAATGCCTTTGGGTCCCTGTGAAATGGTCTCTGGGTCCGCAGTAGGATTCTTAGAGGAACTTGAGAATCAGGTACTCCAATACCGGTCAGATTTCCTGGGAACCTGAGGTAAGATGTCGGGCCAGGCTAGATTCCAAGAAGGCATCACCTACAATGTCTAGTACAGGGGGGGTAGCTAAAGGCCTGTGTTGAGGCAGGAGTTAAGAATTCCCTAAGCACCTTTTTGGAGTTAGAGTAATCCTGGCTTTCCCAGCAGAAATGCTCCCCCAAGTATGCAAAGTTTCTCCAAAAGAGAAATAATTTGAGGGGAGGCAGAGGGAGGGGGACTGGAGTCCTCTGCATCAGAATCCTCATAGGTAGACAAGGGCAAATCCTGGTCAGAAGAAACAAATTTCAGAATCCTGATCAGAAGAATCAGAAGGAAAATCAGTTCTAGTTCTCAGAGGGAGAAAGGTGGCTTCCCCCAATTAGAGCAATAAGGTCTTTAGCCATTCTTGTTTTTTAGGCATACGGGCCTGACCATGCAGTTTGGACATCTGTTTTCTAGGCGTGGATCAAGTCTTAAGCCTTGAAGAAGATGGCGTCTGTTTGATATGCAAGTCAGTAGGCCCAAATACACCCTCTGAAACCAGTGCCTGCACAGTGGCTCCAGACCCATACAAGGTAGAGACATCCGCAGGTTCCATAGCCGAAGCATCTTGCGGCATACCAGACTCCAAATGGGTCTCAGTATAGGCCTGCAAATCTGTAGCAGCAGGTATCGGACTGCAAAAGCACCTCAGAGTACCGGCGAACTGGCGATTAGCTTAACAGAAGTATCGGCAGTTTTGGACCTATGCGGTTTGTGCCCGTTTTTTTCAGAATGTCGGTAGTCTGATGGCTTACCGAAACCATTTCTGGATAATTGAACAGAGTACCGAAAGTTAGATGCGTAAATGAACAGAAATAGTAAGAGAATTGAATAAGGCACAAAAAAAGACAGCAAGGGACATCATGGTCTAGGCCTAAGCAAGTTATACGGTATTGGTTTTCCACAAGAAATACAATTGTTAACTTTTACTGACATCTGTTTAGAGAAAGAAAAATTATCCCCAACGGGGTACTTAACTTTTTGAAGACTTCAGTTCTGAAACTCGAACACGAAAATTTCAGGAGTCGCCCGACCGGCACTTGCGAACTGCTTCTGCTTCGGGCACAGCAAGACAAGAAAGACTGATGTAATGGCGCCGGCTGCATGCTTTATACCCCTGACTACCTGACATCATGGAAGACAGCAACCAACGCAGGACCCAAGACTTTGATAATCAGGCCGTCTGAGGGCTACCTGCAAGCAGATTGCAACAGTGAAACACTAACATCTGTGTACTCTCACTGAAGAGTTAGAGAGTCCACTTTTGATCAATTGACACATGAAGACAAGGGGGGGCATCAGCAAAGCAGGGGTCCCTTCCCTTGTTCAGACACCACTTTGTAAATTTTTCCCACTTGGGTAAGATTTTCTGGTGGTAGGTTTCCTTGCCTCCCTCAGGACTGAAAGCATGTCCTCAAAGTAGTGTTGTCTGAAAGGAATCAAAAAAGTTAATCACCCACAGAGTCAGGGATAACATCTGCAAGTGTGGGTGGAGGAGTTCCTTTGTCCTGTGTCAGTCGGTCCACCTTGTAGGGTAACTTGCAGTGACTGCCCTTGGCTAGATTGTGAAGTAGGGGGAACCAGTACGGTCTTGGCCAGTAAGGAGTCACTAAAGATTTTTGTTTCGTCCTGGATTTTCAGGAGGACTTTTCTGAATCAGTAGGAAGGCATCTATTTATGGAGGACCCCACCAGTGGACTGTCTAGGAAGGTCCTCCAGTCCAACATCCATTCGTGCTGTGGGGAGGAAGTCCTGCTTAGAGCTGCCTGCTGGTTTGTCCTGTGAGGGGATGTAAGTCGCCCTCAGGACCAAGTTATGGGACCTAACCTTTCGTCATCAGCAGAATCCGTCTGCACAGCTGATAGGCTTTTGTTCCTCCCTGTTTGTTGAAGTACCATATAAACAGTGGTATTGTCTGTCACCATCAAGAGTAACCCTGGTACAAGGGGAATGAAGGTCTGTAGAGCTAGGAAGACTGCTGTCATTCCCGACATTGATATGCTTGGCCTGTAAAGGGGGTCACTTTTCTTGAACCCTGTAGGATGCCAGTGCCCCCCCCCCCCCCAACGTGAATCTGATGCATCTGTATGCATTGTTTGGGTGGGGGGTTGGAGTGGAAGGCCTGGGTTTAGTTGGACTTGCTGGATCAAGCAGCTGATTTGTCTTTACACAGGGACTGAGTGGAATAACTTGTTCTAAGGGATGTTGGTGTTGGGACAAAGTGTTCTTGAAGTACCACTGTAGCTTGTGCATGTGTATTCTGGCCAGTAGCATTGGGATGGGATGGTTGCTGCCATTAAGCCCAGGAGATGAAGACATTGCCTTGCAGTCACCTTCTGGGTGTATAGGAATTCCTGGAAGTGGGAAGTTAGGGATGGAACCTTTTCCTGTGGGAGAAAGGCCTTCATTTGGTCAGTTCTGACTTTGCAGCCTAGGAAAATCTTGTCCTGGCCTGGGTTCAAGAAGACTTTGGGAGGTTGATGGTGAACCATAGACTTTAAGTTTAAGTGCAGATGGCTTGAGAGGGAATCGCTGGACACTGCTAGTATTAGGTCATCCAGGTATGGATAAATCTGGATTCCCCGAGTAATGCAGAAGGCAATGACTGGGGCTAGGCACTTTAGTTTATCCACTGCCCCCAGAGTCTTTACAAAGGGCAAGGCAGTAAATTGTAAATGAGAGGAGGGTCCACAGAATCGTAGGAATTGGAGGGTCCACAGAATCGTAGGAATGGTCGGTGGGAAGTCCTGATGGGCATGTGCAGGTAGGCTTCTTTTAAGTCCAGGGTGGCCATAAAGGTCTTGGCTGGGATAAGAGGCAGCAGAGTGTGGAGAGAAAGCATTTTGAAAGAGAGTACTTGAAGATGAAGATTTAGAAAAGAAAGGTCTGAGATGGGTCTCCAGGCTCCATCTTTTTTGGGAACCAAGAGGAGACAGGAGTAGAATCGCTTTTCTTCCTGTCCATGGGGGACATGTTGTACAGTGACTAGCTTTAGTAGGTCTAACAAAACTTGTGGCAGGAGATTAAGCTGATTTTTGGTGGAAATGGGATGAGTGTCATTGGGGGGTTCTTTCCAGGATAGGAAGTAACTTTTCTGAATAATGGATAGGACCCATTGATCTGTGGTGATGGATTGTCAGAAAGACTATGGGAAAGGAGAGCAGAGAGGTAAGGTGGACAAGGCAGTCACATTATTGGGGCCTCTTCTGTCCTGAAAGGATTGCCTGGGCAGAGTAGGTGGAGCAGAAAGTCTAGATGAGGTAGGTCTTCTAGTCCCTCTTCTAGATCTTGAGGAGGAAGCTGCTGTCTGAGGGTTACACCTTACAAAGCTGGTTTTAGCAGGGTAGTTCCTACAATACTTGGGAATGGGAGACACCAGCAGATGCTCTGTCTTGTAATTAATTTTTCCTGCAGATTCTTGAAAAAGGTCTGCGAATTGTTTACCAAAGAGGATACTAATCCAGGGGGCATCCAAGATCTGGGACTTGGAGTCTTTCGGCAGATTCCATAGTCTCAACCAGTAGTACCTCCGGAGGGCAGAAGCAGATGCTGCAGAGCAGGCAGATGCTTCTGCATCATCATAGCTGCATCTGATGGACTGCCTGGCTACTTGCTGAGCCCAAGGACAGTTTGGAAGTAATGTCAGTCTTAGTGGGACTGTCGGGAAAAGAAGCCAGCATGGAGGAGGCTTGAGACAGTATACAGCACAGTCATGTGGGTCTGAATTTATGACTCAAAGCCAAGGTGGAGGATGCATATACCTTCTTTGCCATCCTTTGCAAAATGTATTTGCTGGATATCTGTGGGTAGGAGGAAGGCGGAAGGCCGCAGTCTAGATTTTGTCAGGTGTGGTGGGAATCCCAGCTGGGTCCGCCAAGGGTGGTTTAACTAGGAAATTTTGCTCCTCTGGGACTTTATAGAAATGGTCAGGATGCTTAGGGGCTAGAGGCTGGGAGTCTGGGGACTTGGATGTCTTTAATTCGGCTTCTAAGTAAGCAGGTAGAACCGGGACAGCCGAAGGGGACGGAGATTAAACTTGAAGTAGCTCAAAGAACCTCCTTTGGATGTCTGACATTTGGGAAGAGTCCCATTTGAAATCTTTCATCTCGGTGATGGCCTCACCAAATGTAATATCCTCGGGTGGAAAATCCCCTTCAACAGATTCCTTCATCAGGGGAATAGTACTCTTGGAGAGAGGCAATCTGAAAGTGTATGAAATAGAGTCCTCTGAGGAAGAAGAGGAAGAACCATGCTCTTCCTCCCTGACTTGAGAGGTCATGGGTGGGAGGGACGAGGCAGATACAGGCCTAGGGCTTCAGTAAAGGCAGAGAAGTGGGGGTTGAGGCTGAAGGCCATAAAGGCCTGCATGACAGAGGAAGTAAAGGCCTACCAATCTGGTATGGATTCTGCAGGGGCGGTGGTATGCTTGGTTTTCTACTGCTTTTTGGCTGGGGTAGAAGTAGGGACCAGCCTAGCGTCGGGTTTCAGAGACCCCATATCCGAAGTCTGGATCCCGGTCGGAGGTACCACCGAAACTGGTTTCCCCTCTGCATCAACTGTAGTCTGTCTGAGCTCTGAATGTGCTGGTAGACAGCTGAGCAACAGCTTCAAGGGAATTCGTTGAAGTTGATGGATCCGCTGAGCGCACCTCAACTCCTAGATTGGCAGTTTGTGGGGTGTCTGGAAGAGTGGCAGCAGGCAAGGAAGGCTTAAGAATCATGGCCTTACATGGAGGTCCAGTGCAGCCTCTGAAGCAGGATCCATTATAAGGGCCAACCGTTTCAGGCGCAGTTCTCTAAGACATAGGTTTAAAAAAGTGGCCTGATAGCTGCGTAGGGTCTTCGGCACAAAAGATTGACAAATTGTCAAGGCAGAATTGATAGTGTTCCCAGACTAAGCAAAAAACACACCTATCACGGGTGTCTGAGGTATCTGGTGCCAGCATTGGCACTTTCCTTTACCTGACATCAGCTAAAGACTACAACAACCAAGCCTAAGCAATACCAATCGGCAATATAAGAAAACAAACCCAACGGGTTACTTGGCTTTATCGAAGTGACGTCTGTGAAGGAGTGATTGTACAATGCGCAGGTAGACTGCGGCTGAAAAGTTTGGACTGCGCATGCAGATGACACATTTAAGGCCCTTGGTTTACAGCCCAACATGTGACGTCCCATGCAGCTGCAACAGCCAAGCTGAAGCTTTAGTATAAGAGCAGACATACCAGAGGGCAAGAAATCCCACTAGAGTAGTGCAACATAGGAATAGAAGATTATGGTAAGATTTTGCACAACTATTCTATGCTCTATTCCTATGTTCCAGTATTCTTGGTGTGGGAGTACCACTGGTTACATGGAAAGAAAGGAGGCAGGTAGCCGATCCCACAAAGCCCTGCAGACACACCCTGGCAAAACCTCTATGTGCTCTGGAGACATTGTCTAGCTTGTAGTGCTTGGTGAAAGTGTGAATGGTGGACCATTTGGCTTCTTCCAGGATGGATGCAGTGTCCAGGCCTTTTAAGAAGGCTTTGGAAGCTGTCACTGCCCTGGTAGAGGGTGAGCCTTTACTCCCTGTGGGAGTGTTTTTGCCATGGTGTGAGTAACTGTTTTTCTGATCCAACATGCAATGGTGTGTTTGGAGACAGTCTTGCCCAGGGCCCTGTGGTGAAGGAAATTAAAAGTTATGTACCTACCATAACGTTCCATGTTAGTTGTCTTCTCTCGCCTTCTTTCTTGCTGGATGGGTTCGGAGCAGAGGAGCCACTTACTAAAGTTAGAGAGCTTATTTTACTGGCTCGAGGCAACCCTATATCCCATGATGCTAGGCAACAACTCCCCAGAACTCATTTGGAAGCTGAAAAACCTAGCATAGGCCAATAAAACATAATCCTCCAACTGGAAGGAGGAGGAATAAAAACCTCCAAAGATAGATATATATATACATACACACACATCTCCAGGCTAGGGGTATGGTGGGTGGGATGCAAGAAAAGGAGAGAAAACATGGAACGTTATGGTAGGTACAAAACTTCTCAATGTTAAGTTGTCAATCTCGCCTTCATTCTAGCTGGATGGGACCGCGTCCCTAGCACCTTCATCCTGGGTGGCTTATTGGAACACTCAAGAATGGTGGAACCAAATGTTGCTCTGTCCCTGGAGGCCATGTCCAATTTGTAATGCAAAACAAAGGTATGAGGAGAGGCCCATGTGGTTGCTGCACAGATGGTGTCTATTGGTAGTCTAGCTTGAAAAGCTGTAGATGTAGCTAGTGCTCTAGTTGAATGGGCTTTTGGCTTAGAAGATAATTCCCTGCCTCAGAGTTGATGTAATCACAGAAGACAGCCATCTAGATAGGGTTACCTTGGAAACAGGAGGCCTTTCTTATTTTCTGCATATGATAAAAACAGTTGATCAGATTTCCTTATTTGTTTAGTTCTATCCAGATAGTAACGGAGCTGGCGGTGAACATCTAGATAATGTAGCTTTTGCTCCGCTCTATTAGTATAGTTTGGAAAAAAAAACTGGGAGATCAATTGATTGATTCAAATTGGTCTGCGAAGCCACCTTGGGTAAGGATGGATTAGTCCTTAGAGAAACTGTCTTTGTGGAAGATTAAGTAGGGAGGACGAATGCAGAGGGCGTGAAGCTCAGATACTCTCCTAGCAGAAGTAATGGTGACTAGGAAAAGTGTCTTCCATGAAAGAAATTTCAATGAACACGAGACCGCAGGTTCAAAGGGAGGGAGAATCAAGGATGTTGACTAAATTAAGATCCCACTGAGGTGGAGGATCTTTGACTGGAGACCTAAGTAAATACACCTTTAAGGAAGGCTTTGCAAAGCTTATTGGACATATTGTGGTCCGATAAGCCTGTATGAAAATTCGATATGGCTGCCAACTGAACCTTTAGAGGCAGAAGACCCTGAATGAAAAATTTCGGCTAGGAAGTCCAAGACTGAATGAATTGGGGCAGTAAAAGGATCTATATTCCTTGCCTTTGCCCAGGAGTAACGTTTCCATTTACTAGTGTAAATCTTTCTGGTGAAAGATTTAAGGGAAGCTACTATGATATCCCGGACGGGATTAGAAATCATAGGAAGCCTGGCTAAGGACGGAAGTGGAGCAACCAAGCATTGAGGTTGAGAGACTGTAGGGATTGGTGCAGCTGCCCTGACTGATGGGTCAGATCTGGAGCTGGGTCCAGATGCCAAGGCTGCACCAAAAGATAATGATGTAGGAACGGAAACCATATCTGTCGAGGCCAATAAGGGGCAATGAGAATGAACTTGGCTCTCAAGGCAGTTGCTTTCTGAATTACTTGTGGAATTAGAGGAAAAGGTGGAAAGGCATAGAGAAGTCCCAGAGGCCAATCTTGGACTAGAGCGTCTCTGAGGGGATGGCCTGGAAGGGGGAAGAGGGTGAAGTCGGGACATTTGCTGTTTTGGGATGTAGCAAAAGGATCGCAGCAAGGAAGACCCCACTTCTGAAAAATCTCTTCCGCTACAGATTGTTTGAGACCACTCGTGTGGCATGAGTATGGCTCTGCTCAACCTGTCCGCTATGAAGTTGGACTTCCCAGGGATATGCGTTGCTATCAGAAACCGCTGAGAGGAGATCGCCCATTGCCAAAGTCCGAGTGCCTCTCGACACAGGGGATAGGACTTGGTTCCGCCCTGCTTGTTGATGTACCACACTACGGACATATTGTCCGTTTGAATTGCAGTAGCTCCTAGGGGAAGAGAGTCATGGAGGGCTTGCAATGTTAAAAGCACTGCTCATCTCCAGGACATTTATGTGCAGGTGGCGCTCGAAAGGTTGCCAAGAACCATGGACCATCCTGCCCTGAAAATGCCCCCCCCCCCACCCGATCAGGGAGGCATCCGATGTCACCGTGGCAACCAGGGGAGGAGGAAAGTACAGTTGTGTACACCTACCATAAATGTAGATGTTAAGAGTGTCTTCACTGTTGCAGTCATAACTGTAGGGTGTTCCTGCCGGCAGGCAGCCCGAGGTCGGCCAGAATCCCAAAGTCTGGGTCCGGCGTCGGCTGTACAAACTAATACCCTGACGTCAGTACGCTCTGGTACATAACCCTCAGCCGACGCCATCTTCTCCAGCCTTTCTTGCCCCAGATGTCAGAAATCCCCAATAAACCAAAAATGAGTCCAACAAGGAAACACAAATACCATAAAAGAGAAAAAAAAGAGGGGATAGGAGGGAGGGAAACACAGACTGCAACAGTGAAGGCACTCAAACATCTACATTTATGGTAGGTGTACACAACTGTACTATGTTCTTAGTGTTTCACTGTTGCAGTCATAATTGTAGGGTGGAATCCCAAAGCAGTGGAGAAAGGGAGGAGGCTTAGATAGAAGGGGCAGCAAGAAGGCCCTGCAAAACAGCAGAGGCAAAACCTGCCCTGGTCTTAGAATACAAAGGGAGATTGTAGTGCTTGGAAAAGGTATGCACAGAACTCCAAGTGGCAGCTTCCAAGATATCCTTGGTAGGAACTCCTCTGAGAAAAGCTGTAGAAGTGGCAGCTGCTCTAGTAGAATGACTTCTCACAGTACCTGGAAACTGTTTCCCATAATGAGTGTAACAAAAATCTTATTCCATAAGCAATCCATTTAGAAATAGTTTGTTTGGAAATAGCCTTTCCAAGAGAACTGGAGGCAAAAGAAACAAACAATTGGTTAGATTTTCTGAACTCTTTAGTCCTGTCCAAGTAAAATCGTAACTGTCTGTGTATGTCCAATGAATGCAAAATCCTTTCCCCTTTATTTTGTGTATTAGGAAAGAAGGTAGGAAGGTGAACTGTCTGATTTAAAGCAACTTTCGAAATCACCTTAGGCATGAAAGTAGGATTGGTCCTCAAGGATACTCTGTCTTGATGGAAAATGAGGTATGGTTCCACAGCCATGAGAGCTTGCAACTCTGAAACCCTTCTGGCAGAAGTCAATGCTAACAAAAGAACAGTCTTCCACGACAAAAACTTAATATCAGAAGCCGCAGCAGGCTCAAAAGGAGGCGGTGAGTTTTTCCAAAACATAGTTAAGATCCCAGGCAGGGACAGGAGGGGTCCTGGGAGGCCTCAAATTCTTAGCTCCTCTCAAGAACCGTCTCACCAATGGGTGAGAAAAAACATGAGGATCAGTATTGAAATTAGCAGATCTAGCAGAAGCATGAATCTTAATAGAAGAAAAGGAAAGGCCTTTAGACAAAAGGTCTGAAAGGTAAAGCAAAACAGACGAGAGATCAGGCACAAAAGGGTTAAAGCCTCGGTCCTGCATCCAAATACAAAATCTTTTCCATTTAGAGGCATAGGATTTCCTAGTGCTAGGCCGTCTAGCTTCTAGAAGAACATCCAAAACTTGTTGGGGGAGCTTAGAAGAAATCAAATTCCCTTGAAGAGCCAAGCTGCCAGGGTCTTGAGATGAGGGTGTAGCATCTGACCCTGATGCTGGGACAGAAGAGAAGGGTACAGAGGAAGGATCCAAGGAGGTTCCAAGAGCAGATGCTGTAAAGTTGGATACCAAAACTGTCGAGGCCAATTTGGAGCAATCAAGATGAACTTGGGCTTGTCCTGTTTTATTTTCAGTAATACCAGAGGAAGAAGAGGAAGAGGAGGGAAGGCATATCCCGAAAGGTTCCTCCAACTGAATGACAGGGCATCCACTTTCCAAGCTGCTTTGTGGAAGGACCTGCTGCAAAAGAGAGGCAGCTGATTGAGATGGGATGCAAACAGATCTATCTGGGAACATCCCCAAACTGCAGCTATCCTGTTGAATAAGTTGGTGTCTAGCTTCCATTCGTGAGGATCCGAAATGTTCTGCTTAGGCTGTCTAAGATTCTGCTTTCCTGGAATGAATTGAGCCTGAAGATGCAGATTGAGTTAGACTCGAGCCGTGTCCCATAAAGCCATAGCTAGTCTGCAAAGGGGGTAAGAATGAGAGCCCCCCTGCTTGTTTATGTACCACATGATTGTGGTGTTGTCTGTACGAATTAGAAGAGGCCCTGGTTGCAAAAGGTTCTTGAAGGCTAGAAGAGCATTTTGAACTGCCAACATTTTCTTCAGATTGATGTGCCAGTGAAGATGATTCTTTGTCCAGGTTCCCTGCTTGCAATTGTTTAGAAAATGTGCTGCAAGCATAATCCGAGGCGTCAGTGGTTATGATTTGAGAAGGTTGAGGTAGACGAAAAGGCTTTCCTTCGTTTAGAGCACACACCCTGGACCACCAAAGGAACTCCTTCTGGAAGCAGGGGATCAGAGGAATCAGTGTCCAGATCGTGGTAATGCTGTGACCATATACTTTTCAGATACCATTGAAGCTTTCTCATATGAAGCCTTGCATTTGGGATTAACAGAATGCATGAAGCCATGTAGCCCAGAGCCTGCAGGAATTTCCTTGCAGTGAGCAGAGTTAAAACTGCCAAGGTTTTGAAAATTGAAGCCAGCTGTATTTGTTTTTCTGGAGTGAGGAAGGCCCTTTGTAAGGTTGTATTTAGGAGGGCTCCCAAAAATATCATTTGTTGAGAAGGGATCAACTGTGACTTTTATGTTCACTGAGAATCCCAGTAGGAAGAGAAGACGTTGAACAAAATCCAGATGTTGAAGTAAAAGATCCTTGCTGTCTGCCTGAATAAGGCAGTCGTCCAAATAGGGGTAAATCTGAATCCCCTGAAGTCTGCAATAAGCCACTACTGGGGCCAGGCACTTGGTAAAAACCCTGGGCGCAGTAGATAAACCAAAGGGCAGTACAGAGAATTGAAAGTGTCTCGAGCCTGCCTTGAATCTGAGGAATTTCCTGCGTTCCTGCCTGATGGGAATGTGTAAGTAGGCCTCCTTTAGGTCCAATGTCACCATCCAAGCGTCCTGGGAGAGCACTGGAATCAGTTGTTGCAGAGTAAGCATCTTGAATTTTGGAATTTCCAAAAAGGTGTTTAACACTGAAAGGTCCAGAATAGGTCTCCATGAGTTTTTTCTTGGAACCAGAAACAGTCTTGAGTAAAAGCCTTTTCCCCTTTCCGAGAGAGGAACAGGCTCTATGGCCCTCATGGCCAGTAAAGCATCCACTTGATTTAAGGCCTCTGACCATTGATGTTTTGGCAGATCTGGCCAACCGATAACCCTTGGCAGAGTATGAAAATGGAACTTGCAGCCTCTTAAAATCACGTCCAATACCCATTTGTCCTGGGTAATATGAGCCCAATTTCTGTAAAAAAAGAGAAAGCTTTCCTCCGAGAGGGGCATCCAGGTAAGGAGGTCCTGTAGCCCAACCGAGAGAGTCATTGAGTCAGTTTCCTTTGAGATTGGGATCTGTCTTCTCCCCTTCTAGGTGAAGAAGCAGTCAATTATCTGGATCTGTAAGAGGCCTGAGCTTGACCACGACCTCTGGAGCGTCTATATCTTCCCCTTTGAGGCCTGTCAGACGTGGGAAAGGACCAATTTTTGGAGGGCCAATTCCTGGAAAATCTAGGAGGCTGAACTTGTAAGAAATCTTTCACAGTCTGCATAGATTTTGCCTTTTCTTCCATCTTTTTAATAACCTCCTCAGCCTTAGATCCAAATAAAACATCATGTTGAACAGGGGCATCTAAAAGCTTAGCCTTAACCTGTTCCGGCAAACTTTGTTCACGAAGCCAGGCATGTCTCCCAATAACAGTACCAGAGGCTGCGGCCCTGCAAGAAGCTTCCAAAGCATCAAAACCACAATGTAAACTATGCTTGTTCACTTGTTCAGTTGCATGCAATACATCCTGTAATTCCTTATCCTTTGCACATGCTGGAAAAGTAGCAAGCTTCTGCTTCAAAACAGACAAAAGAAATTGCTGATACTTAAACATGTGGAACTGGCAATTTAAAGCCCTAATAGAAAGGGTAGCAGAAGTATATACCTTTTTACCCCACCTAAGGCACAAGAATCCTTTTCAGAGGGAATAGGATTTTTGGAAGAAGCAACCTTAGCAGCCTTAGAACCCTGAGAAATTGTTTCAGGATCTGCAGAAGGGTTCTTAAATAAGAATAAATGAGTATCAGGGACCCTGTAAAATCTATCAGGCTTAGAAGGAGCAGGGGGCATGGAATCAGGATTCAAATTAGCCTCAGAAAAGGCATCATCCACAATATCAGGAACAGGAGGTATAGCTAAAGGCCTGTGCTGAGGAAGGAATTCCCCAAGCCTCTTGGAAGCAGAATAATCCTGACCTTCCCAATGAAAATGTTCCCTCATCTCATGTAAGGTCTCCCCAAAAGAAAAATCCTCAGGCGGAGAAGCAGAGGGCAAGGAATCCTCAGCATCCGAATCCTCATAAGGAGGAAAAGAATATTCCTGATCAGAGGAAGAAACATAAGATACAGAAGCCTGGTCAGAGGAATCCAAAGGAACATCCTGTCGAGGCCTTTTCTCTGGAGGGGGGTGAGAACCCCTAATCATTGTAAGCAAATCTTCAGCCATCCTTAGCAATTGCTTCTGTGTCTTGGGAGTAGATTCAGAAGTAGCTTGAGCAGAAACTTTAGGCTTACTGGAGTCTTAGACTTTGCCTTTGAAATAGTGATGTGAGGAGGCCTGAATACCCCCTCAGAAGCCGGTACCTGCACAGCAGTTCCAGACCCATCTGAGGGAGCGACGTCCGAAGGTCCTGCAGCAGGTAAAACAGTAGGCCTTGATGGCTCCCCATGGGAGTCCGTATCGGCCATCTGTTCAGAAGTGGCAGATGACAGGGGCTGCAAAAGCGCCTCACTGACGACAGCCGAACCGGACGCCGGCTCCAGCTGCGACGAATCTTGTTTGGACCTTGGAGGCCTGTCTTTGTGCTTCTTTGAATTCCGGTAGTATCCGACGACATTCTATAATTGAAGCATCTGCCAAAGTAATTGAAAGCCCAGTCGTACCGACGCTTAATAGTGCGAGAATTGAACCTGGCACAGAACAGACAACAAGAAACGTCGTGGTCAGGGCCTAAGCAAGGTAGACAGTAAGAGTGGAAATCTTTGAGGTATCTGTTTTCCACACGCTATACAATTAACTTTTTCTGACATCGGAGGAACAAGAAAAAGATTCAACAACGGGGTACTTAGCTTTGAGAAGAGAAGAAAAAACTTCGGACCGACAACAATCAAATACGCTGTTTGAAAATCGCCAACCAACAACTTGCGAGCTGCTTTCCACCGCACGGCAAGAAAGACTGGAGAAGATGGCGTCGGCTGAGGGTTATGTACCAGAGTGTACTGACTGAGGGTTATGTACCAGAGTGTACTGACGTCAGGGTATTAGTTTGTACAGCTGACGCCAGACCCAGACTTTGGGATTCTGGCCGACCTCGGGCTGCCTGCCGGCAGGAACACCCTACAGTTATGACTGCAACAGTGAAACACGAAGAACATCAAAGGGTCTGCCCTGATGGACTTGAGGGGACAATATCCACCAGGACAGATGACTTTTGCAAGTTTGAGTTATCATGATCTTGTGGTTCATGGGGAGTTGCTGAAAAGACCATTGGGCGAACAGCATCGACTGTAGAAGATGCATGTGAAAACGTGCAAGGGGAAGAAGTGTTATGGAGGCCGCCATAAGACCCAATACTTTCAGGACAAACCTGGCCTGAATTCTGTTGCTCTGAAGAAGAATTTGGACATGGTTTTATATATCTAAGACTCTTTGGTCTGTTAACTTTGCTGAAAGTTGTACGGTGTTCAAGTTGGCGCCTATAAAAGTAATAAACTGACAAGGCGACAAGGCCGACTTTTCGA
Organism: Protopterus annectens; assembly: GCF_019279795.1. Lineage (NCBI taxonomy): Eukaryota > Metazoa > Chordata > Ceratodontiformes > Protopteridae > Protopterus > Protopterus annectens. The sequence continues at coordinate 786,800,394 of NC_056743.1, forward strand.
AATTGAGAGATTCCTAGCCCTCTGCAAATGTGAATGGTGTAAGCTGTGGCTTGGAGAAGTTGATGCCTGGTGGTGGCAGTGAGGAGCCAGTTGTCTAGATATGGAAACACCTGGAATCCTTGCAGTCTCAGGTGAGCCGTAACCACTGCCATACATTTGGTGAACACTCTGGGGGCTGTAGTGAGACCAAAGGGCAGGGCACTGAATTGGTAGTGACTGGCCCCAGCGAGCGGAGAAACCTTCTGGAGCGCCTGTGAATTTTGATGTGATAGTACGCATCCTGAAGGTCCATGGAGCACATCCAATTGTCCTTGCCCAGAAAGGGCAGAATGGACTGTAGCGTGACCATCCGGAATCTTGTTCTCTTTACAAACTTGTTCAATTTGCTGAGATCTAATATTGGTTTCCAGTCCCCTGTATTTTTCGGTACTAAAAAGAACCTCGAGTAGATTCCGGATCCTAGTTGGTCTGCTGGGACTGGCTGGATGGCTTTTTGCTAGCAGTTTTGATATTTCTAATACTGCTAGTTCCCTTAGACCGGGTGGAACATCTGGAAAGGTTCCCTTTTGTTGAACTGGGGTTTGGATAAAGGGAATTTGTAACCCTCTGATATGATAGACTGTACCTATTTGTCTTGAGTAAGGGAAAGCCAGGCTTATTGGGTACAGCGACAATCTTCCCCCAACTGCCTCCGAAGGTGGACAATCTGGTAACATTTCAGGGATGCTGAAAGGGTTTGTCAGAGAGACTCACTGCTACCCTGGTTTTGCAGACCCCTTCTGCCCCTAGGGCAGCATCTGTTGTTACCCCCTCTGCCTCTGGGGGTAAACTGACCTCTTGCATCAGACGTGACTCCTTGAGATTTGCGGGACCACATTTTCCCACCCTTCTGACCCTTAGGGTATGGTCTTGAATGGGTGGAGAAATGGACTCCTACGGCAGAAAGAGTCTTGCCATCTTGCTCGCATCTGGTCAAGGTGTCTTTCACTTGAGGTCCGAACAAAGCCGAACCATCAAAGGGGGAATTTGTGAAGGATGCCTTGAAAGGGTCCGCAAAACTACACAGCCGAATCCAGGCATGACCTTAAGGCCACTCATGTGCCTGCGTCCCCCTCTATCTGCTGGATATGAAATCAGACGCATGGAGGAGTTAATCGAGTTCAGGGTTCCAAGCTGTGAGTTTTTTATCCTGGGACCCAGCAGCTGATGGATCCTGTAAGACTTCTCCCAACTGAGAATATCTCTCTGAAGGCGGGTGAAGTGACAGGTAATTCAGCGACCACATGGCAAAGGTCGCTGAAGAAAACATCCGCTTACCGTACCTATCCATGGTCCTAGAATCCTTATTGGGAGGATGGACAGGTACCGAAGGATCAGCTAGTTCCTTGGTGGCTGCAGCCACCACCATGGCATCCGCCAGTACACCTTTTGTCAGGAATTGCTTGTCGACTGGTACTGTAATAAATTTAGATGGCCTCCGAGGGGTGGGTTCCACCGAATCTGGGGCCAACCACGCCTTCCGAGCCACTACTTCCATAAGGGGGTCAAAAGGCGGAGACACCCAGGAGGTGGAGGGTAGAGAACGGAACGCCTCCAGGTACACAGACTCGTCCTCGGAAGGATTAAGGGTAGACCAGTTCCCCCTCTGCTTCAGGATTTCCAGGATGTCTGAGAAAAACATCCTCAGAAGGGGACTTTGGGGATCCCTCAGACTCATCCAAGTCGGTGTCAGATGTAATAGACTCAGGGGAGTCCACATGCTTCCTCTTACATGTCCTCTTTACGCGGAGGCTCCGCCGCTGAGGTCAGGAGAAGCCTCGGAAGAGGAAGAAATTCCCAGTGAGGAAAAGTACAGTTTTGTACCTACCATAAATGTAGATGTTCGAGGATTCCATTGCTGCAGTCCTTACTATTGGGTATAGTCCGCGTCCAGTCGGCCCGAATACCAGAGTATAAGGCTGACGTCGGTCATGGCGCCTTAGACTGACGTCAGTACGTCAGGGTACTAATGCGCATGACCGACGTCATATCCTCAGTCTTTTCTTGCCCCAGATGTCAGAAGACCCTAAAAAAACAAGGCCCAAAATACCTGCACCAAAAACATGTACAATATATATACAAAAATATATATACAAAAATATAAGCATGTAAACTCACCTACACAACCACCCCTAAACACAGAGGGGAAGGAGGGAGGGTAAATTGGACTGCAGCAATGGAATCCTCGAACATCTACATTTATGGTAGGTACAAAACTGTACTATGTTCTTCGTTTTCCATTGCTGCAGTCCTTACTATTGGGTAGAATCCCAAAGCAGAGGTAAGGGAGGCTGGCAAATCATAAAGAAGTAGGAGCTGACAAAATGCCTTGCAAAACAGCTGTGGCAAAACCAGCCCTAGACTTAGAGTAAATAGGAAGGTGATAATGCTTAGAGAAAGTATGCACTGAACTCCAAGTAGCTGCTTCCAAAATATCCTTAGTTGCCACCCCCCTTAGAAATGCTGTTGAAGTGGCAGTAGCCCTAGTGGAATGAGGCCTAATCCCAGCTGGAATCTCCTTGCCATGATGGGAATAACAAAATGCAATGCAAAAGCCAATCCACCTAGAAATAGTTTGTTTTGACACAGGCTTGCCCTGTGAACTCAAAGCAAAAGAAACAAACAACTGCTGAGACTGCCTAAAATCCTTAGTCCTGCTCAAATAATAACGCAATTGCCTGTGTACATCTAAAGTGTGCAAAATCTTTTCCCCTGTATTTTGGGGGTCTGCATAAAAGGTAGGCAAATGAATAGTTTGGTTTAAAGCCACACTAGAAACCACCTTAGGCATAAAGGAAGGATTAGTACGTAATGATACCCTATCCTTATGGAAAATCAAAAAGGGCTCTACTGCCATAAGGGCCTGCAACTCATAGACACCCTTCTTGCAGAAGTAATAGCCAACAGAAAAGCAGTCTTCCATGACAAGTATTTCAATTCAGCAGTAGCCGCAGGCTCAAAAGGTTGTAGAGTAAGTTTTTCCAACACAAAATTGAGATCCCAAGCAGGAGTAGGAGCTCTCGTGGGGTCTTATATTCTTTGCCCTCTAAGAAACTGCTTGAACAAAGGATGCGAAAACAATGGTGGGTCACAATCATAGTGAGCTGAAATTGCTGCAGCATGAATCTTTATGGAAGAGAAGGACAAACCTTTGTCCAATAACTCAGTAAGATATTGAAGAGCCACACTCAAATTAGGTTCAGAAATCTCCAAATTCTTTGCTGTACTCCAAAATAAAAATCTCTTCCATTTTTCTGCGTACACTTTCCTTGTACTAGGTCTTCTAGCTTCCATAATCACATTTAAAACTTGTTGAGGAAGTTGAGACCTGCTGTGTCTCAACACAGAATATGCCAGGCTGTTAGATGAAGAGATTGAAGCTTGACATTGAGCAGATGACCATCCTTCTGAGATAACAGATGAGGAATCAGAGGTAAAGGCCATGGAGGCTTCCTTACCAGACTCCGTAGAAGTGGGTACCAGTGTTGCCGAGGCCAATCTGGAGCTATCAAAATCATCCTTGGCCTGTCTTGCCTGACCTTTAATAGTACCTTTGGAAGAAGAGGCAGAGGAGGAAAGGCATACACATGAAGGTTTTTCCAACTGAACGACAGAGCATCCACTTTCCAAGCTGTGTGATGAAACCCCTTTGTGCAATACTGTGGCAGCTGGTGGTTTAGTGGAGACGCGAACAGATCTATGTCTGGAGTTCCCCATGACACTGTCAATTTTTGAAATACATGAAGATCCAGTTTCCACTCGTGGGGATCCATGATTTGTCTGCTTAACACATCTGCTAAGTGGCTTTCAAGGAGTTACTTCTTCCAGGGCAGGTGTTGATTCTAACAGTTCTGTGCTCCCGGCAGAAACCTTGCCTGAAGAGTTAGTTGCAAGCTTAGCGCAGTCTCCCATAAAATCATTGCTTGCCTGCATAGAGGATAAGAATGTGTTCCCCCTTGCTTGTTGATGTACCACATGACAGTTGTGTTGTCTGTTAGAATCAACACCTGCCCTGGAAGAAGTAACTCCTTGAAAGCCACTAATGCAAACTGGACTGCTAACATCTCCTTCATGTTGATATGTAGATTGCTGTAGTCTGGCAGGCCACTTGTCTTGTATCCACTTTCCATTTAGATGAGCTCCCCAAGCAATGTCCGAGGCATCTGTCGTTAAAATCTGACTCGCCTCTGGCCGGGTCACAGAGAGTCCCTTGTTTAGGTGACATTCCTGAGCCCACCACAAAAATTCTTTCTGAAGGCAAGGTATTATTTGAATGACAGTGTCCAAATCCTGGCAGTGCTGTGTCCATACATTTTTGAGATACCATTGTAGCTTCCTCATATGCAGTTTGGCATTGGGAAGCACCAGAATACAAGATGCCATGAACCCTAATGCTTGAAGGACTGTCCTTGCAGTCAGCACGGACTGATGAGATAGTTGATGGAAGTAAAGTGATAGACTCTTTTGTTTGTCCGGGGTTAAAAAGGCCATCTGGGCTGCTGTATTCAGTCTCACACCCAGAAAGCACATGTCTTGAGAGGGTACTAGACTGGACTTTATTTCGTTCACAGAATACCCTAGGCATCTTAGCACTGCTATAACATATTCCAGATGCTGTAGAAGGTCTTCTTTTTCTTGAGCCAGAATCAGGCAGTCGTCCAAGTAAGGATAGATTTGAATTCCTTGAAGCCTGAAGTAAGCTATCACTGGAGCCAGAACCTTTGTGAATACTCTGGGCGCAGTAGATAAGCCAAAGGGCAATGCAGAGAACTGATAATGAGAATTTCCAGCTCGAAACCGCAGATACTTCCTGCAACTTAGCCTTATAGGCACATGAAGGTAAGCTTCCTTGAGATCTAAAGTTACCATCCAGTGATCTTTGCCCAACAGAGGTAAAAGCTGTTGCAACGTCAACATCTTGAACTTGGGAATGTCCAGAAAAGTGTTGAGGAGAGATAAATCCAAAATTGGTCTCCATGTGTTCCCCTTCTTTGGTACTAGGAACAGGCGAGAATAAAATCCTAGGCCCCTTTCTGATACAGGGACTGGTTGAATGGCCCCCATCTGGAGTAACTGAGAAACTTGCTTGTGAGCCTCTTTTCTTTGTGGAGGAGGAACGTCTGGCATGCCTTTGAAAGGGGGCATTGTATGGAAATAAAATCTGTAACCATGGTGAATGATATCCAACACCCATTTGTCTTGAGTAACTAAATCCCAATTTTCTTTGAAAAGAGACAGTCTTCCTCCCAAAGGAGCTGCCAGACGAGAATCTACTGGCAGCTGAAAAGACAGGTCATTGGGTCTGTTTACGAAAGGACTGACCCCTGCCCTCACCAGAAGTCTGAGCAGGTGAACTCCTGATCTAGGCGAAAAGAACCTTGAGCCCTGCCCCTACCACGTCTAGACCTACCCCTAGACTGGGAATCATAAGCAGGATATGTCCACCCCTTAGCAGGCCAATTTCTACTAAACTTGGTGGCTGCACCTGCAAAAATCTTTAACAGTTTGCATAGACTTAGCTTTGTCCTCCATTTTCTTTAAAACTGCTTCCACAGGCGATCCAAACAACACATCAGACTGTAAAGGAGCATCCAAAATCCTTGTCTTAACATGCTCAGCTAAATTCTGATCCTTCAACCAGGCATGCCTGCGAAGAACAGAACCAGTAGCAGCCACCCTCGAGGAGGCCTGTACAGCATCAAAACCACATTGCAAAGAATGCTTACCCACTTGTTCAGACACATGAACCAAATCCAGCAACTCTTTACACTCAATACCTTCCGCCAAAGCATCCACCTTAGATTTTAATTGTGAAAGGAGATAATTCTGATATTTTAGCATGTGAAACTGACAATTCAACGCTCTCATGGCTAGAGTGGAAGTAGTATACACTTTCTTTCCCCACCTATCCAAAGCCCTTGCCTCTATCAGTGGGAACAGGATTTTTAACTACAGAAGCCTTAACACCTTTAGGCCCTTGAGAAATGGTTTCTGGGTCCGCCCTAGGACTCTTAAACAAATACTTATGAGCTTCGGGCACCCTATAATACCTATCAGGCTTAACAGGAGCAGGAGGCAAGGAGTCAGGGTTCAGGGAAGCCTCTGCAAAAACATCCTCCACCACATTCAACACAGGAGGAATAGCTAAGGGCCTATGCTGGGGTAAAAACAAGAATTCCCTAAGCCTTTTCCTGGAATCAGAGTAATCCTGGCCTTCCCATTTAAAGTGCTCCCTCATGGAGTGCAGAGTCTCTGAAAATGAGAAATCCTCAGGAGGAGAAGCTGTAGGAGTGGAATCATCCACATCAGAATCAGAATAAGTAGGATACTCCTGTAAGTCTTCCGCAGAAGACTCTGAAGCCTCTGAACACTGTTCAAAACTATCAAACTCCTGTTCCACCCTAGGCCTCTTATCAGGCGGGGCCATAGAACCTCTAATCATAGTAATCAAATCTTCTGCCATTTTAAGCATATGTTTCTTAGGTACAGAGCCCGAAATGCTAGGAGAAGCCCCCACAGAAGCTGAACTTGGCCTACCTCTAAAAGAAGTTTTGGCAACAGAAGGAGAGGCCCTAACTACCTTGGGAAGAGAGGGAAGAACAGTTACCTGAGAAGCCCCCTCAGCCTGGCCTACCTCCTGAGAAGGCACATCCTGTAACAGTAAGGTTTCTGCCTGAGACTCCATGGAAACTCCTGGCAAAACCTCTGGCTCCACTGAGCCTTCTAAAGAACCGACGTCCGGGACTGCCGGTTCATCAACCCTAGGCTTCACTGTTTTGTCCTTGCGCTTCTTGGATGAAGCGGGCGTCGGAGCATCCGACGGCATATTATAATTGCAACGCTTCCCAAACACTAACCTGGCACAGTCTAGCCTCCTCTTAATAGTGCGTTTGTTAAATCTAGCACAAGAACGGCAACCAACAACGTCGTGCTCAGGCCCTAAACAAGGTATACACAATGTATGATAATCCCTATGAGGTATCTGCTTCCCACAAGAAATACAGTTATTCACTTTTTCTGACATCCGGTTAAATACTGAGGCAAGAAAAAACCAAAATGTTCCCCAACGGGGTACTTAGCCAACTCTGTTTCGGTCTGAAACTCCGGTTTCGGAAATATTTCAGAACGCCAACCTGCACTCGCAAAACTGCTTCTGCATCGGACCATGCGGCAAAAAAGACTGAGGATATGACGTCGGTCATGCGCATTAGTACCCTGACGTACTGACGTCAGTCTAAGGCGCCATGACCGACGTCAGCCTTATACTCTGGTATTCGGGCCGACTGGACGCGGACTATACCCAATAGTAAGGACTGCAGCAATGGAAAACGAAGAACATCCTGAGACGTTGGATCTCTGGGTCTAGGAGCAAGAGAGTGAGAGGAGACATCAGCAGGCACTGTAGTGTGAGGAGCTGATGAAGCTGACCGTTGACTAAGCCCTGGGGCTAGTACGCTCATCACCTCGAAGGCTCCCCTATCAGAAAGGCCCCCGCTCCGAAGAGGTAGGAACCCCAGGCCACACAGACAGGGAAGGCTCCGAGGCCGAGCTCACCAGCGCAGACGCTCAGAGGGAGAATGGGGTCAGACAATGGTCCGATGCCATTCGCCCCCTCGGAGCCGACGAGAGAGATCAGGCGCCCGGATCCCTTCAATGAAGGTATCAAGGAGGAGATCGGAGTGGAAGACTGAGCCGAAGGGGGAGGTATCGGCTCCGACACCGGAACAGTCACGGCTCCGAGGAGCTCCGGCTCCGAACTCTGAGGGAGAGTCGAAGGAGGAAAAATAGGTGTAGTCGAAATAGCCACAGTCTGATAAGACGGGCTAGAGATCTGGGCCAATGCCAAGCCTACTTACCACACTCTGAAAGTCTGGACGACAGAGATCGGCTCAGATGGCTCCGCTCCGAGAGCGGGGGAGATCTCGGAGCCGAATGGATGGACTCCAATGAAGGGGATCTTAACCTCTTAGATGTAGCCAATGGAGCCGAAGACACGTCGGCTCCGGCCGGAGCCGACAGCGCAAGCAAGGACTCAGAGGTATTGGCACAGAGTGGTGCAGAGACCGGAAATTGTGACTCAAGGGGATCGGCTCCAGCCGGAGCCGATCTAGGCACAGACAAGGAGCCAGCAGCCGAAGGCTTAGTACTTGGAGCTGACGGTTTTGCAGGCTTAGGGGGCCTCCCCGACCCAGACTTAGTCGGGGAGCCCTCTGGTTTTAACAAGCCCCTAAGTATCAGTTTGTTCCTGCGCTCCTGCAGGACTCTTGGACTGAATGCATGACATACTGAACAAGAGTCCTGCAGGTGCAAGGGTCCCAGGCAGTAAACACAAGTGTGACCGTCTGTCAGACATTTTCTGACAGCACGAGTCACACTTCTTAAAGCCCGAGACCTTAGCTTCTTTAGGTTCCTTCGACATAAGAGTCGAGGGTTACACAAAATTAGCAGAAAAACACACCCGAAAATTATAATAAAATTGTAATAGGGATACTGACACCCAAACACTCCACAGGATCCCCAAGAAAAAACAGGAAAGGGGCAGGCTTAAGGCCTAACCTAAAAGACTGGAGGGGAGGGATATAAGGGAAGAAAAAGGGAAGGTATAAAAAAGTAATAAAGTTAAGGGTAGTTAGTTAACTATTGAAAGAAATAACTAGGTAGAATTTCTCTCAAAAAAAGGTGACTGAACACTATCTCTAAGACTTACCAGGAGGCAGTAAAAAAACGCACCTCGCAAGCGAAAGCGGCAAACTAGATCTGAGTTATTGCCTAGCATCATGGGATATAGGGTTGCCTTGAGCCGGTAAAATAAGCTCTGTAGCTTTAGTAAGTGGCAGAGTCGGAGCAGAGGATCGGCTCCGAACCCATCCAGCAAGAATGAAGGCGAGATTGACAACTTATCAAAGCTGATTGTATTTTCTTATGGATTTGATTTTGTCTAGGTAAAACCTTAGTGGTCAGTGTACATCCAGGGAGTGGAGTATTCTCACTTTCATTGGTGGGAGAGGGGAAGAAGGTGGATAGATGAACAGATTGGTTTAAGGACAGACAGTTGACCACTTCAGGCATAAAAGGATTGGCACGTAGGGTTACCCTGTCCTTGTGGAAGGTAGTGCATGGACAAAAGGCCATTAGGGCCAGTAATTATGACACCCTCCCGGCTGAAGTTATAACCACTAGCAGTACTGTCTTCCATGTGCACATTCGCACAGTAGCAGTACTAGCAAGTTCAAATGGGAACTCAGTTTTTCAATGAAGTTCAGGGCCCAGGATGGCGAGATGGGTTTTCTTGGTGGTCTAATGTGCAAGACCCCTTTTAAGAAAAGATTAACAGTGCCTGGCTAGTAGGGGAGGATCTAGTGGAAGGCAGGCTGAAATCGCTGAAAGATTGTCTTCACTGAAGAGTATGAAAGTCCCATCTTAACTAGTTGACACAAGCAAGAACTAGGGATTGATTTGCGATGCATGTATCCTTGCCCAGACACAATTTGGAAAATCCTTCCCATTTAGCTAAGTAAGATTTCCTTGTAGTAGGTTTCCTGGCCTCCCTCAGGACTGAAAGCACATCCTCTGAATAGTGGTGCCTGAAGGGAATTAAAAGTTAATCACACAGTGTTCATACCAGCATTTGTAACTGTGGGTGAATGAGTTTCCTTTTGTCATAAGGTCGACCTTGTGGGGTAACTTGTGGTGATTGCCCTTGGCTAGACTAAGTAGGGGAACAAGTGCTGCCTTAGCCAGTAAGGGGTCACAAGCAAGATTTTTTGGTTTCGCCTGACTTTCAGGACTTTTTGAATTAATGGGAATTGAGTGGAAAGGCATATAGAAACCTCACCTTCCATGAAATGCTGGCCATCTTTTCTTCATGCTAGTGGAGAGTGCGTCTTGGAGCAGAAATGTCTGCAGTCTGTTCTGGGGGGAGGCAAAATCTACTGGTGGGCTCCACCAGTGGACAAGGTCTAGAAAGACATGCCTGTCCAGCATCCATTTGTGATAGAGGACATCCTGCTGAGGAGGTCTGCTTGTTTGTCCTGTGAAGGTATGTAGGATGCCTGCAGGGACAAATTGTGCTGGGAAGCTAGATCCCAGATTAGCAAGGTTAGTCTTCTACAGGTGGTAGGTTCTTCTCCCTCCCTGCTTGCTGAAGTACCACAATTGTGCTGTGGTCTATTACAACACCTTGTTGTAAAAAGGGAAGGAAGGCTTTCTATGGCAGGAGGACTGCTGTCATTTCCCTCACGTTATGTTTACTCTTTATGGAAGGGTGCCACTGCTTGTATCCAGTAGTTTGATACTGCAGCTCCCCACCCTAGGTCTGATGCATCTGTATGCATGAACTGGTTTGAGGTGGGTAACTGCAGTGGAAGGCCCCAGTTCAGTTGAATTTGCTGAATCCACCATTTTAGTTCTGACTAGGCAGAAGTACAGTTGTTTACCTACCATAAATGTAGATACTAGAGTGTATTCACTGTACACTGTTGCAGTCATTACACTTGGGTTATCCTACTGGCAGGCTACCCATAGTCGTCCCAAGTTCCAAAGTCTAGGTCCAGCGTCGGTTGCTGTCGCCTCTTTCCTGACGTCAGTGTGCCAAGGGTATAAAGATGTAACCATTTTCTTCAGTTTTTCTTGCCCCAGATGTCAGGTGCCCCCAAATAGGAAAGGCTGGAAAAAATTGTCAAAAAACATGCATGTACCAAAATAACATTTCCTTCATCTACAAGCAAATACATCACATAGGTTGTAGAGTTGAGAAGTACAGGAAGGACCCAGCAATGAAAAAGGGGGATGGTGGGTGGGTAACATGGACTGCAACAGTGAATACACCAACATCTACATTTATGGTAGGTACACAACTGTACTATGTTCATCGCGTTTCACTGTTGCAGTCATTATACTTGGGTTGAATCCCAAAGCTGAGGTTGGGTGGCTGGGTCTAAAATAGGATTAGGAGAGGCTACCAGGCCCTGCAGAACAGCAGTGGGAAAGCCTGCTCTGGATTTAGAGTAGAGAGGTTAGTGGTAGTGCTTAGTGAAGGTGTGCATTGAACTCCAGGTTGCAGCTTCTAAAATGTCTTTGGTTGGTACTCCTCAGAGAGGCTGCTGAAGTGGCTGCTGCTCTGGTAGAATGTGGCCTTATGCCCTTAGGCACTGATTTGCCATGTTGTGCATAGCAGAAACGAATGCAGTGTCCTATCCATTTTGATATGGTCTGCTTCGAGAAACAGTTGCTCAGTTTTTCTGAAAGCTTTTTTGTCCAAGTAGAAGCGTAGCTGTGTATATCCAAAGTGTGCAGAAGTCTCTCCCCTTTATTCTGGGGGTTTGGATAGAAAGTTGGCAAATGAATGGTTTGGTTAAGAGCCACACTGGAAACCACCTTTGGCATAAATGTTGGGTTTGTCCTTAAAGAAACCCTGTCCTGATGGAAAATGATAAAAGGTTCCACTGCCATTAATGCCGAACTCTGAGACTGTTCTTGCTGAAGTTATTGCTAGGAGCAGAGCAGTTTTCCATAAGAATTTTAGATCAGCTGTGTTGGCTGGCTCAAAAGGAGGCAGTGTGAGCTTTTGTAATACAAAATTGAGGTCCCAAGTAGGAATTGGTGCTCTCCTTGTGGGGTCTTGGGTTTCTTGTCCCTCTGAGGTACTGCCTTAGCAGTGGATGTGAAAAAATAGGAGGTTCCGTATTGTAATAAGCTGAAATGGCAGAGGCATGTATTTTAATAGATAAAAATGATAGGCCTTTGTCCACCATCTCAGGCATTGTAAAATCTGAGGTATATTTGGAACAAGTGGTTAGAGTCCTTGTGCCTGGTTCCAAGCACAGAATCTCTTCCATTTTTCTGCACAAGATTTCCTAGTGCTGGAGATTTCCTAGTGCTGGGCCTCCTGGCTTCTAAGATGACATCCACAACAGCTTGAAAGAGACGTGGTCTGAGTGGCTATATTATCTGCTATGCAGCCAGATTTAAGGTTGAGTTGACCGTATAGAATGATTGTTTTGTTGTCAGGAGATGAGGAAACGGAGGTAAAGGCCAGGCTGGGCCTCGAGACAAGCTTTTTAGGATTGGGTACCAGTGCTGGCGTGGCCAGTCTGGGGCAATCAGGATCATTTTTGGCTTCTCGTCTGACTTAGCAGTACCTTGGGAAGAAGAGGCAGTGGAGGGAAGGCATAAACTGTCGGTTTCCCAGCTGAATGAAAGAGCATCCACTTTCCATGCTTGTGGGTGATAAGTCCTTGTGCAGAATTTCTGTAGTTGGCAGTTGTGAGGGGAGGCAAAAAGATCCATGTCCGGGCGTCCCCATTTTCTTGCTATCATATTAAAGACCTGTGGATTTAATTTCCATTCGTGTGGATCCATGAGATTTCTGCTTAGTCTGTCAGTGTATTTTTCTTTCCTGGCAGGAATTGTGCCTGCAGATGTACTTGATAGGTCAGTGCTGTGCTCCACAGAGTCATGGCTTACCTGCAGAGGGGGTAGGAATGTGTGCCCCCTTGCTTGTTTATGTACCACATAACTGTGGTGTTGTCAGTCTTTAGCAATAGTTGTCCTGGATGTAGTAAATCCTTGAAGGCTGTCAGGGCATTCTGTACAGCTAGCATCTTTTTGACGGATGTGAAAATGCATTTGTTCCTTGGACCACGTGCCCTGAATACATTTTCCTGCCATGTGTGCCCCCCAGGCATAATCTGATGCATCTGTTGTCGTCTGCCTGGCTGTGGGTAATGTGAAGGGCTTTCCCTTGTGGTGACAGGCCCTGGACCACCACTGAAACTCCTGTTGTAGACAGGGAATTATAGTCACTATTGTTTCCAGGCTGTGGCAATGCTGAGTCCAAACACTTTTTAGATACCATTGTAGTTTCCTCATATGCAGTCTTGCATATGGAATTAGTAGAATGCAGGAAGCCATGAAGCCCAGGGCCTGCAGAATTTTTCTTGCAGGGAGCTGGGTCTTTGTTGCCATTATTTGAAAGTAATGAGTCAGTTTTCTTTGTCCGGCATGAGATAAGCCATCTGGGTAGTTGTATTCAAGCTTGTACCCAGGAATATTCTCTTGAGAGGGCACTAGTTTTGATTTCTTTTTGTTTACTGTGTACCCTAGGTAAATTAATCTTTACAAATGCCAGACGCTTTAGTAGAATGTCCTTGCTCTCTGCTTGAATAAGGCAGTCGTCCAAGTAGGGATATATCTGAATTCCTCTGTCTGCAAAATGCGATTACTGGTGCCATTTTGTGAAGACCCTGGGTGCAGCAGATAAGTCAAAGGGCAGTGCAGATAATTGGTAATGCATTGAGCCAGCTGTGAATTTGAGGTATGTTCTGCAAGATTGTCTGATTGGGACATGCAGGTATGCCTCCTTGAGGTCCAAAGTAACTAGCCAAGCCTTCTTGCCCAGCATGGGTAGAAGTTGCTGCAGTGTTAATATCTTGCATTTTGGAACATCCAAGAAAGTATTTAGGGTTGACAAGTCCAATATTGGTCTCCAGGCTTTGTCCTTTCTGGGAACCAGAAAGAGTCTGGAGTAAAATCCTTGTCCCTGTTCTTGCTGTGGTACTCTTTGAATAGCTCCCATGTCCATGAAAGCAGCAATTTCCTTATGTGCCTCTGCCCATTGGCTTTGTGGCAGGTCTGGCATACCTTTTGATATTGGAAGGGTGTGAAAGTGGAACCTGTATCCCTGAGAAACTATTCAGCACCCATTTGTCCCGGGTAATTGTGCCAATTGTGCGAAAAGTGCTATCTTTCCCCCTAGGGGTGCTGCCAAAAGTTAAGTGCTTGGTCTTTTTAGAGGAAAGTAATCGAGACAGTTTCCTATAAGGTTGTGATTTGTCTTCTCCTTTGGGGGCAGAAGCACCCCATTGTTTAGGTCTGTAGGAGCCTTGGGGCTGAGATCTGCCTCTTGGGTGTCTGCCTCTTTGTGGCCTGTCTGACACCTGAAAGGACCAATTTTTTGAAGGCCAGTTTCTACTAAACCTAAGTGGTTGAACCTTTAAGAAATCCTTTACTGTCTGCATAGATTTTGCTTTATCTTCCATTTTCTTTAACACTTCTGCCTTAACACCAAAATATCATGCTGTAATGGAGCATCCAACAATTTTACTTTGACATGTTCAGGTAAACTTTGTTCTTTTAACCAAGCATGCCTTCGAATAACAGAGCCTATAATTGCGGCTCTGCAAGAAGCCTCTAATGAATCAAAACCACATTGCAGAGTACGTTTTCCCACTTGTTCAGCTGCATGCAATAATTCCTGCATTTCCTTGTCAGGATTCTCTGAATTTGTAAGCATTTTCTGTTTTAACAAAGATACGAGGTACTGTTGATATTTAAGCATATGAAACTGGCAGTTTAAAGCCCTTACAGCTAAGGTAGCAGAGGTATAACCCCCCCCCCATCTATCCAGAGCTTTAGAATCCCTATCAGGGGGAAAGTACAGTTTTGTACCTACCATAAATGTAGATGTTCGAGTGCTAATACAGCTGCAGTAATCAGATGGGTTCTCTGCTGTTAGGCAGTCCCTCGGTCGGCCGAATGCCAAAGTCTAAGTCCGGCGTCGGTTGTTTGAGGAGGTGTTAGCCACTAGGCCTTTACCAAGAGGGGAAGGAGGGAGGGAAACCTGTACTGCAGCTGTATTAGCACTTGAACATCTACATTTATGGTAGGTACAAAACTGTACTATGTTCATCGTGCATAATGGTGCAGTAATCAGATGGGTAGAATCCCAAAGCTACGCACAGGGTGGTAGGCACTAGGTGGAACTGGTATGAGCCAGAATGCCCTGCAACACAGCAGTGGCAAAGCCTGCTCTAGTTTTGGAATATAAAGGCAGGTGGTAGTGTTTTGTGAAGGTATGCACAGAACTCAAGTGGCTGCCTCCAAAATGTCTTTGGTAGGAACTCCTCTGAGGAAGGCTGTAGAGGTAGCTGTGGCCCTGGTGGAATGGGATCTGATGCCTGAAGGGACAGATTTTCCATGATAGGAGTAACAAAACCGTATGCAGTGGCCTATCCATTTGGAAATTGTCTGTTTGGTAACTGGCTTCCCTTGAGCTCCTACAGCATAGGACACAAAGTTGTTCTGATTTCCTGAAAGGCTTTGTTCTGTCCAAATAACGTAGCTGTCCACGGATGTCTGTGTAGCAGCCTTTCCCCTTTGTTTTGAGAATTGGGGTAAAAGGAAGGTAAGTGTATGGCTTGATTTAAAGCTACCCTGGATACCACTTTAGGCATAAATGGACAGATTGGTACGAAGGGAAACTCTGTCCTGATGGAATATGAGAAAGGGTTGCACAGCCATGAGGGCTTGTAGTTCCGAAACCCTACGAGCTGAGGTAATGGCCAGAAGGAAGGCTGTTTTCCAGGACAAATATTGCAAATCTGTTGAGGCAACTGGTTCAAAGGAAGGCAATGTTAATTTTTCTAGAAGGTAATTAAGATCCCAGGTTGGTATTGGTTGTTTCCTTGGTGGTCTTATGTTCTTAGCCCCTCTGAGGAACTGTCTTAAGAGTGGGTGAGAGAATAAGGGTGGATCAGTGTTGAATTCTGCAGAAATGGCTGAGGCATGGATTTTTATGGAGGAAAAAGAAAGTCCACTTGAGCAGCTCAGCTAGATACTGTAATACCAGAGAAATTCAGTTTTCCAGGGTCCTGGCCTTTTTTCTCATTCCAAGAGCAAAACCGTGTCCATTTTGCGGAGTAAGCCTTTCTAGTAGATGGCCTTCTGGCCTCCAAAATGACATCCTGCACCTCTTTGGGGAGTAGGGTCTGTTGTGGTGTTAAGGAATTTTCCATGCAGCGAGAGTGAGTGTTTTCAGCTGACTGAAGAGTTTTATAGTTGTGCTGAGTCAGAAGAGGCATTAGAGGTAGAGACCAGGGAGGAGTATGTATTAGGCTCCTCAGGAGAGGGTACCAGTGTTGTCTTGGCCAGTCTGGAGCAATCAGTATCATCTTCGGTCTGTCTGCTCTTGCTTTCAAGAGTACCTTGGGCAGAAGAGGCAGAGGTGGGAAGGCATAAAAGTAGAAGTCCGATAGGTATGCATCTGCAGTCCTTACATATGGGTTGTCCTGCCTCAGGCAGCCCTTCGGAAGGCCGGATTCCAAAGTCTGGGTCCGGCGTCAGCTGATGTCGCCCTTTTCCCGACATCATAGCGCCTGGGGTATAAAAGTGTCAGCCGACGCCATGTTCCTCAGTTTTCTTGCCCCAGATGCCCTCTAAAGAAGGCTACATTTTGGAGGAATGAATAAATTCCAATCATGCAAACCAGTAAATAAATACACCATAAAAGACAACCCCAGCTAGATAAAAAAGAGGGATAGGTACCCAAAGAATACCACAGAGGGGAAGGAGGGAGGGAAAACCTGACTGCAGATGCATACCTATCGGACATCTACATTTATGGTAGGACATCTACATTTATGGTAGGTACAAAACTGTACTATGTCCTTCAAGGATGCATCTGCAGTCCTTACATATGGGTAGAATACCATAGCTAAACTGGGGGTGGTAGGACCTAAGAAAAGGATGGTGTAGCCAACATACCCTGCAGGACTGCCGTAGCAAAGCCTGCTCTGGATCTGGAATATAAAGGCAGGTTGTAATGCTTGGAAAATGTATGCACAGAGCTCCATGTAGCAGCTTCTAAAATGTCCTTTGTAGCCACCCCTCTTAAGAAGGCTGTGGAGGTGGCTGTTGCTCTGGTGGAATGAGGTCTGATGGTAGCTGGCACAGCTTTTCCATGGAAAGAGTAACAGAATCGAATACAATTTCCTATCCATTTTGAAACTGTTTGGAAATTGCTCTTCCTTGTACACCAGCAGCGTATGCTACAAACGGTCAGTTTTCCTGTAAGCCTTAGTTCTGTCCAAGTAGTAACGTAACTGTCTGTGAATGTCCAGGGTATGCAGAAGTTTCTCTCCTTTATTTTGTGGATTTGGAAAGAAAGTAGGCAGGTGGATAGCTTGGTTCAGTGAGACCCTGGATACCACCTTTGACATGAATGAAGGATTGGTTCTCAGAGACTCTGTCCTTATGGAAAATGAGAAATGGTTGTACTGCCATGAGGGCCTGTAACTCAGATACTCTTCTTGCTGAGGTTATGGCCAGAAGGAAGACAGTCTTTCAAAACAGGAATTGTAGTTCTGAAGATGCTGCTGGTTCAAATGGGGGTAACGTTAATTTTTCCAACATGAAGTTAAGGTCCCAGGTAGGCACTGGTGGAGTCCTTGGAGGGTTGATGTTTTTTATCCCTCTTAGAAACTGCCTTAGCAGAGGATGAGAAAATACAGGTGGACCAGTGTTGTACTCTGCTGAAATAGCTGAAGCATGAATTTTTATGAATGAGTAAGAAAGGCCATTATGGAGCATTTCAGCCAAGTATTCAAGGATATGTGGGATGCCCAACACTGTCGGATCCTGACCCTGTGCGGTGCTCCAGGTTCGAAATCTTTTCCATTTTGCTGAATATGCCTTTCTTGTGGAAGGCCGCCAAGCTTCCATGATGATATCCTTTACCCTCTTGGATAGTTTATCCTGGGGAGGAGTCAAGGTATTTTCCAGGCTGTCAGTTGCAAGGTTTTCAGGCTGGAGTGCAGAGTTTTGTAGTTGTGCTGTGTCAGAAGTGGCCATTGTGGTAGGGGCCACGGGTTCGTGCTAGTCATGTTCTAACAGTGGGTACCAGTGTTGTCTTGGCCAGTCCGGGGCTATCAGTATCACTTTTGGTTGTTCTGTCCTGATCTTCAGTAAGACCTTGTTCATTAATGGAAGAGGTGGGAATGCATATACTGTTAGAGCATTCCAGCTGAAGGATAGGGCGTCCACCTTCCATGCTTGAGGATGGTATGTCCTTGTGCAGAATTTCTTCAGGTGATGGTTGCAGGGGGAGGCAAAAAGATCTATGTCCGGCCTTCCCCAAGATTTTATCTGAAGAAAAATGTCTGGATGCAACATCCATTCGTGTGGATCCATGGTGTTTCTGCTTAGGCTGTCCGCCAGTACATTTTCTTTTCCTGGTACGAACTGGGAATGCAGTTGTATATTGAGTTTTAGGGAAAGTTCCCAAAGATTACCTCCTTACTTGTTTATGTACCACTTAACTATGGTATTGTCGGTCTTTATTAGCAGGTGACCTTGATGCAGGAAATGTTTGAAGGCCTCGATTGAATGCATCACTGCCAGCATTTCCTTTTGGTTGATGTGCAGGCACAATTCCTTTTGAGTCCACTGCCCCTGAATACATCTGTCCTTCATGTGCGCTCCCCATCCATGGTCTGAGGCGTCCGTTGTAATGGTTTGGCTAATATGAGGCTTGCTGAAAGGTAGGCCCATGTTTCACTGACTTGCTTGTGCCCACCACAGAAATTCCTTTTGAAGGCATGGAATGAGGGGGATCAAGGCTTCTAGGCTGTGACTGTGTTGAGACCATAGGCTCCTTAGGTACCATTGCAGTTTCCTCATAGGCAGCCTTGCTTGTGGAATCAGCAGAATGCAAGATGCCATGAAGCCCAGGGCCTGCAGGATTTTCCTTGCAGTCAGCTGGGTTTGTGTTGTCAGATTTTCAAAGTAATCCGGTAATTGTTCTTGTTTTTCTTCTGTGAGAAAAGCCATTTAGGTGTTTGTATCCAGCTTTGCAACCAGAAAAAATTATTCTTTGGGATGGAACAAGTCTTGATTTCTGAAAGTTGACTATCCCAAGGCCTGTAGTAGGCGGATGGCATAGCTCAAGTGTTTTAACAATGTTTGTTGGCTGTCCACTTGTATAAGGCAGTCGTCCAGGTATGGGTATATTTGAATCCCCTGAAGTCTGCAATGTGCAAATACTGATGCCAGGCATTTCGTGAATACTCTGGGCGCAGTAGATAAGCCAAAGGGCAATGCTGAGAATTGATAATGCTCTGAACCTGCAAGAAATCTGAGGTCTTCTGCAACTTTGTCTGATAGGGACATGCAGGTATGCCTCCTTGAGGTCTAGAGTTACCAGCCAGGACCCCTTGCCCAGCATGGGAAGGAGCTGCTGTAAGGTCAGCATTTTGAATTTTGGCACGATGAGAAGTATTCAGTGCGGACAAGTCTAGAATACGCCTCCATTGCTTTTCTTGGAACAAGGAATAATCTGGAATAAAATCCTTGGCCTTGTTCTGTGAAAAGGACCTTTTCTATTGCCTTCATTTGTAGTAGTTTGGAAATCTGCTTGAAAGCCTCTGCCCTTTGATTCGGTGGCAGGTTTGGCATGCCTTGTCTTTTTGGTAATGTATGAAAATGGAATCTGTATCCTTTGTCTATTATTTGCAGTATCCATTTGTTCTTTGTAATGGTGTGCCAATTTTCTGAGAATAAAGATAGGTTTCCACCCAAAGGTGCTTCCAATTGAGCCCTGGTCCAATTGAGCCCTGGTTGGCAGAGTCAAAGTCAAGTCATCGAGTTTGTCCTTGTGCAGTAGGAGTAGGTCCTGCACTACCTCTCTGTGTAGGAGGTTGCCATTGACGTCCTCTGTAGGGGCCTCGAGCTTGCCCTCTACCACGCCTGCTTTTCCCTCTGAAATCTGTGTCCGGAAAGGACCAATTTTTAGGCCAATTTCTGCTGAATCTTGGTGGTTGGACCGGGAGAAAATCTTTGACTGAACTGATTTAGCCTTTTCTTCAAATTTAAGACCTCTTGAGCCGTGGAACCAAATAACTTGTTTTTCCAGTGGTGCATCCAGAAGCTTTGCTTTAACATGATCTGGCAGTGTTTGTTCCTTCAGCCAAGCATGTCTACGTATGACTGCACCTGTCATTGCTGACCTACATGAAGCTTCCAATGCATCATAACCACACTAAGAAATGGTTGCTAACCTGTTGAGAGTTATGCACCAGATCCTGAAGGGCCTTGCGGTCTAGGGGTTCAGGTGAGGATAGTTTTTTTATGCAATTCATCTAACAGATGCTCTTGATACTGTATCACATGGAATTGACAATTTAATGCTCTCATAGAAATAGTGGAAGTATACACTTTTTTACCCCATCTCTCTAAAACCCTGGATTCCCTTTCAGAAGGAAGTGGATTCTTGGCAGTGGTAGTTGTAACCCCTTTAGGGCCCTGGGAAATAGTTTCTGGGTCAGCAGAGTGGCCCTTGTAAAGGTATAGATGCGAGTCCGGGACTCAGGTTTGACAGGGGCCGGAGGAAGGGAGTCAGGGGAAATACTAGACTCAGAGTACACTTCTATAACATTCAAAACAGGAGGGATAGCCAAAGGTCTATGCTGAGGTAAATGTAAGAAGGTCCTTAACCTCTTTCTGGAATCAGAAAATTCCTGACCTTGCCATTTGAAATGCTCTCTCATGGAGTGAAGGGTCTCCCCAAAAGGAAAACTCTTCGGGAGGGGAGGCAGAGGGAATAGATTCCTCTGCATCAGAATCCTCGTAGGCCAGAAGAGCCTCCTCCTGGTAGTCCGAAAGGACAGAGTCATCTGAGGCCTCATCAGAAGACTGGGGATCTGTCTGCTCAACCCTGGGCCTTTCGCCTGAAGGAGGTCGAGAGCCCCTGTCTGGATGTGGCAGAGAGCCCCTGATTAAGGAAATAAGGTCCTCAGCCAACGTTAAGATTTGTGAACTGGTAGTGGATCGCTGAGGAACAGCCTTGGGAGGGAGAGTTTTTGGCTGTTTAGCAGCTTTAGCCCGTGTAAAGGCCTTAATGGACATGGATACAGGAGGCCTGGCTGCCCCACGTGCTGGGGTAGATTTATCAACAGAAATGGTGTCTGATATCTCCTGAGCACCGGTTTCAGACTGAAATTCTATGACAGACTCAAGAACGGCCTCCGGTACCGAAGTTACTGGCAGTGCGGTGTCGTCAGTCTGAAGCGGTAAAGATTCGGCTTCAGAAGAGACAGATACACTCGCGGTAGGCCTAGGCGCGGAGTCGGCCGAAACAGTGGACCGCGCATGTCGGTCCTTATCCTTTCGTTTTTTGGGTAAATGTGCTGTCGGAAGCTCCGACGGCATAACAAAAATTGTCCCCAAAAAATTCCTCTGCAAACTCTGCCCGACGCCTAAGAGTGCGTTTATTGAAGGAAGCACAGGCAGAACAGGCCGAGACGTTGTGGTCTGGGCCTAGGCAGGGTAAGCAGTAAGAGTGGAAATCCTTAGGAGGTATTTGTTCCCCACAAGATGAATTAACTTTAACCGTTTGATCTGATATCGGCTGAGGCAAGAAAGAGTCCCCAACAGGGTACTTAGCTTTTTCGAAGTCTTCGGTAGCTGAAATCACAGGAGCTGGCCGACCGGCACTTGCGAACTGCTTCTGCTTCGGGCACCTCGCGGCAAGAAAGACTGAGGAACACTGCGTCGGCTGACGCTTTTATACCCCAGGCGCTATGACGTCGGGAAAAGGGCGACATCAGCCGACGCTGGACCCAGACTTTGGAATCCGGCCGACCGAAGGGCTGCCTGAGGCAGGACAACCCATATGTAAGGACTGCAGATGCATCCTTGAAGGACACCTGTCCATGCTGTCCAACTGAACGAAAGGGCGTCCACTCTCCAGGCCTTTGGATGAAAGGTCCTTGAACAGAACTTTTCCAATTGATGATTCCTGTGGGAGGCGAAGAGATCCATGTCTGGCCTCCCCCAAGCTTGGATTATCTTTGTAAACACTTGAGGATGCAACTTCCATTCGTGTGGATCTGTCATATTTCTGCTTAGATTGTCTGCCAGCGTGTTTTCCAAACCTGGCAAGTACTGTGCCTGAAGTTCGATTTGCCATTCCAGAGCCAAGTTCCAAAGTGTCATGGCTAGTCTGCACAGGGGGTACGAATGTGTTCCTCCTTGTTTATGTACCACATTACTGTGGTGTCTGTTCTTATCAATAATTGTCCTGGATGCAGAAGGTCCTTGAAAGCTGTAATTGCATTTATCACTGCTAGCATTTCTTTCTGATTGATGTGAAGGTGCTTTTCCTTTTGGGACCATTTGCCCTGAATGCACCTGTCATGTGCGCCCCCCAGGCGTAATCTGAGGCGTCTGTCGTGATAACTTGATTTTGAGGCTTGCAGAATGGGAGACCTGTGTTTGACATGCTTGGGCCCACCATAGAAATTCCTTTTGCAAACATGGAATTATTGGTATTGTTTCCAAACTGTGGCTGTGTTGAGACCATAGGTTTTTTAGGTACCACTGAAGTTTCCTCATATGCAACTTTGCACATGGGATTAAAAGAATGCAAGATGCCATGAAGCCCAGAGCCTGCAGGATTTTCCTTGCAGTAAGCCTGGTACAATTTGCTAGTATTTTGAAGTACTGAGTTAGTTGCCCTTGTTTTTCTGGCGTAAGATAGGCCATCTGGGTGTTTGTGTCCAAGTTGGCACCCAGTAAAGTTATTTTCTGTGATTGTGTTAGCCTGGATTTCTCTGTTGACTGTGTATCCCAGGGAATTCAGTAACCATGTTACATAAGCCAGATGCTCCAGAAGTATGTGCTTGCTGTCCGCTTGGATCAGGCAGTCGTCCAAGTAAGGGTAAATTTGTATCCCTTGAAGTCTGCAGTAGGCAATTACTGATGCCAGGCATTTCGTGAATACTATGGGCGCAGTAGATAAGCCAAAGGGCAATGCAGAGAATTGATAGTGAATTGAACCTGCAAGAAAAAGTACAGTTTTGTACCTACCATAAATGTAGATGTCCGATAGATATGCAACTGCAGTCATAACATAAGGGTTGTCCTGCCTCAGGCAGCCCTCGGTCGGCCGGATTCCAAAGTCTGGGTCCGACGTCGGATGATGTCGCATTTCAGACAGCAGAGCGGCTGGAGTACATAAGCATCAGCAGACGCCATTTTCTTCAGTGTTCCTTGCCCCAGATGCCAGGTGCCCTCCAAGGAAGGCTGTAATCAAATTGTAAGACAAAAACAGGATTCCAGACAAATAAGTAAGCAATAAACAGATACACCATAACAGATATCCCCAGCTAAGAGAAACAGGGATAGGAGTGGACCCAAGGCATAGAGGGGTATGGAGGAAGGGAAAATCCGACTGCAGTTGCATATCTATCGGACATCTACATTTATGGTAGGTACAAAACTGTATTATGTCCTTCAAGAATGCAACTGCAGTCATAACATATGGGTCGAATACCATAGCTTAGCTGGGGGAGGAGGAATGCTCTAGGAAAGAGATGGTGTGGCAATCAAACCCTGCAGGACTGCCGAAGCAAAGCCTGCTCTGGATCTGGAATATAAATGGAGATTGTAGTGTTTGGAGAATGTATGCACGGAGCTCCATGTAGCAGCTTCTAGAATGTCTTTTGTAGGCAACCCTCTTAAGAATGCTGTAGAGGTGGCTGTAGCTCTGGTGGTGTGGTCTGACATTGGCTGGAACATTCTTCCCATGGAAGGAATAACAAAATCTGATGCAATGTCCAATCCATTTTGAAATAGTCTGTTTGGAAATTGCTTTTCCTTGTACTCCAGGGGCGTAAACTACAAAAAGCTGATCAGACTTCCTACTGGTCTTGGTTCTGTCCAGGTAATAGCGAAGTTGTCTGTGAATGTCCAAGGTATGCAACAGTCTTTCCCCTTTGCTCTCAGGATTGGGGAAAAAAGTAGGCAGGTGAATAGCTTGATTTAAAAAAACCCTAGATACCACCTTTGGCATAAAAGTAGGGTTGGTTCTTAAGGAGACCCTGTCTCTGAAAGATTATGAACGGTGGTGTTGCCATTAGGGCCTGTAGTTCCGAAACCCTTCTTGCTGAGGTAATTGCCAACAGGAAAGCTGTCTTCCATGATAAAAATTGTAAGTCCACTGAAGCTGCTGGCTCAAAGGGAGGTAGAGTCAGTTTTTCTAGGACAAAGTTGAGGTCCCAAGCTGGCACTGGAGCCTTTCTTGGTGGCTTAATGTTCATGATTCCCCTGAGGAATTGCCTTAAAGGATGTGAAAACACAAGCGGATCAGTGTTATATCTAGCTGAGCTAGCTGAAGCATGTATCTTTATGGAAGAATATGAGTCTCCACTCTGTAGCATATCTGCCAAATATTCCAGGATGAGTGGGATATTCAGTAATGATGCATCATGTCCCTTGCTGGTATTCCAAATGCTGAATCTCTTCCATTTTGCTAAGTAAACCTTTCTGGTGGATGGTCTTCGAGCTTCTGTTAATATCCGCTGAACTTCCTTGGAGAGAGATAGATTGAGGTTATTCATGGGATCTCCCAGGCTGTTAGCTGCAGTGTCTGAAGGTTTGGATGCACTGTTTTGAAGTTGTGTTGAATCAAAAGTAGGGGCCATTGGGGAAGAGCCCACTTTTTGTTGTGACATATGCTCCATAGTAGTGGGTACCAGTGTTGTCTTGGCCAGTCTGGAGCTATTAGGATCCCCTTGGGCCTTTCTGCTCTGCTTTGATCTTTAGTAATACTGTGGTCATCAGTGGCAGAGGTGGGAATGCATAGATTTTTAGAAAGTTCCAGTTGAATGAAAGAGCAACTATTTTCCAAGCTTGTGGATGGTATGTCCTTGAACAGAATTTTTGTAGATGATGGTTGAGGTGGGAGGCAAATAGATCTACTTCTGGCCTGCCCCATGTCGAGGTGAGTTGTGTGAAGATTTTCGGATGTAACCTCCACTCATGTGGATCTATGAAATTCCTGCTTAGGCTGTCTGCCAGCACATTGTCTTTGCCTGGAACAAACTGGGATTGCAACTGTATGTTTAGGCTCAGTGATTTTTCCCAAAGATTCATAGTCAGTCTGCAAAGGGGGTAGGAATGGGTGCCCCCTTGCTTGTTTATGTACCACATCACAGTGATGTTGTCGGTCCGTATCAGTAGATGGCCTTGCTGAAGTTGTTGTCGAAAGGCCTCGATGGCATGCATTACTGCCAGCATTTCCTTTTGGTTTATATGCAGATGTGTTTCCTTTGGAGACCATTGTCCTTGTATACATCTGCCCTCCATGTGCGCCCCCCATCCAAGGTCTGAGGTGTCTGTGGTCATGGTCTGTGTTATCTGAGGTTTTTTGAATGACATACCTGTGTTTGCCTGGCTTACCGAGGCCCATCATAGGAATTCCTTTTGTAGGCATGGAATGAGCGGTATGGTTGTCTAGGTTGTTGCTGTGCTGAGAACATAGGCTTTTTAGGTACCATTGAAGCTTTCTCATGTGTAGTCTTGCTAATGGAACCAGGAGAATGCAGGATGCCATGTAACCCAGGGCCTGTAGGAATCCCCTTGCAGTCATCTGGGTGAGTTTTGCCAAACCTTTGAAATGAGTTAACTTCTCTTGCTTGTCTTCTGTCAGGTAAGCCATTTGAGAGGCTGTGTCTAGATTGGCTCCTAAGAAGGTTATTTGCTGGGATGGCTGAAGTCTTGACTTTTGGAAGTTGACTGTGTATCCCAGAGCCTGTAGCAATTGTATGACATAGTTCAAGTTTGTCAAAATCAATTTGTCGTCCGCTTGTATGAGGCAGTCGTCCAGGTATGGGTAAATTTGGATCCCCTGGAGCCTGCAATTAGCCAGGCATTTTGTAAATACTCTGGGCGCAGTAGATAAGCCAAATGGCAATGCTGAGAATTGATAATGCTCTGTCCCTGCAAGAAATCTGAGGTATCTTCTGCAGCTGTGTCTGATAGGGACACGCAGGTATGCCTCCTTGAGGTCCAGAGTAATCAGCCAAGACCCCTTGCCCAGCATGGGAAGGAGTTGCTGTAGAGTCAGCATTTTGAACTTTGGTGCTATGAGAAAAGTGTTTAATGCGGACAAATCCAGTATTTGTCTCCATTGAGTTTCTTTTCTTGGAACAAGGAACAGTCTTGAGTAAAACCCCTGGCCTTGTTCTTGTTGTGGAACTCTTTCTATTGCTTTGATCTGAACAAGCAGAGAAATTTGCTTGATAGCCTCTGCCCTCTGGTTTTGTGGTAGGTTTGGCATGCCTTGTTTTCTTGGTAAGGTATGAAAGTGGAACCTGTAACCTTGGTCTATAATGTCCAAAATCCATTTGTCCTTTGTCAATCTGTGCCAATTGTCTGAAAACAGATAATTTTCCGCCCAAGGGAGCTTCTATTTGCTCCTTGGTCAGCGGAAGTAGAGGAAAGTCATTGAGATTGTCCCTGTGGGGCAGGGGAGACCCCTGTGTCACTTTTTGGTTTGCTGGTTGCCATTGTCGTCCCCTTAAGAACCTCTGTATTGTCCTCTTCCTCGGCCACGCCTGTTTTTACCCCTTTGAAATCTTTCAGGATTAGGAAAGGACCAGTTTTTAGAAGGCCAATTCCTGCTGAATCTGGGTGGCTGAACCTGGAGGAAATCTTTGACCGTCTGAACTGATTTTGCTTTTTCCTTGATGGACTAACACATCTTTAGCATTAGTACCAAAAAGCTTGTTCTTTTCCAAAGGTGCATCAAGACGTTTTGCCTTAACATGATCTGGTAGAGGTTGTTCTTTTAACCATGCATGTCTACGAATGACCGCCCCTGTCATAGCTGCCCTACATGAAGCTTCCAATGCATCATATCCACACTGCAGAAAGTGATTGCTGACTTGCGGAGAATTATGTACAGCTTCCTGCAAAGACTTCCTGTCTAAAGGTTCAGGAGAGGCCAATGTTTTCAGTAAATCATCTAACAGGTAATCCTGATATTGAAACATATGAAACAGGCAATTCAGAGCTCTCAGATATAGTGGAGGTGTAGACCTTTTCCCCCCATCTCTCTAATGACCTAGCTTCCCTGTTGGAAGGCAAGGGGTTTTTGGAGGTGGATGCTGAAACCCCTTTAGGTCCCTGAGAAATAGTTTCTAAATCAACAGCATGGGCCCTGAAGAAATGAGAATGTGTTTCTGGGACCCTATAATATCTGTCCGGCTTGGCTGGGGCAGGAGGAAGAGTATCCAGGGTAACACTGGAGTCAGAGTATGGGTCATGCAAAACATCAAGCACAGGAGGTATAGCCAGGGGCCTGTGTTGGGGCTTTTTAAGGAAGGTTCGAAGGCGCTTTCTGGAATCAGAATATTCCTGGCCTTGCCACTTAAAATGTTCCCTCATGGTATGCAGAACTTCCCCAAAAGAAATATCCTCAGGAGGGGAGGCAGAGGGGATGGAATCCTCTGCATCAGAGTCCTCGTAGGTCTGGAAGGGCTCATCCTGGCCATCGGAGTGAACAGAGTCCACAGAATCTTCATCTGAAGGGATAGGGTCAGAGGGTTCCACCCCGGGCCTCTTATCAGGAGGAGGCTGGGATCCTCTCTCAGGATGGGCCTGTGAGCCTCTAATCATGGAAATTAAGTCTGCGGCCATAGTCATGATTTGTGTTTCAGGAGTAGGCTGAGGTAAGGCCTTAACAGTAAGGTGCTTGGTCTTGCTGGCTGCTTTAGCACGTGTGTAGGCCTTAATAGACATGGCCATAGGAGGCCTAGCAGCTCCACGTGCAGGAGTGACCTTATCTACAGTAATGGTCTCGGGCATTTCCTCAGGTTCAGTATCCGGAGGAAAATCTAACATTGGCGTCGGTGTGGCCTCCGGTATCGGAGGTGTCGGTAAAGCGGTGTCTTCGGTCTGGAGCGGTGAAATAACAGTCTCGGGGGAACCGGAGCACTCGTGGTAGGTTTTGGCGTGGATTTGGTGGAAGACGCGGGCCGAGGATGCCGGTCCCAGGCTTTTCGTTTCTTAGGAGTCTGCGATGTCGGAAGTTCCGACGGCATTGTATAAGCAAATTTATCACCGAAAAAGTCTACAGCGAACTTTGCCCAGCACCTAAGAGTGCGCTTGTTGAAGCGAGCACAAGCGACACAGGCCGAGACGTCGTGGTCTGGGCCAAGGCAAGGAAGACAGTAAGAGTGGAAATCCTTATGAGGTATTTGTTTACCACAAGACAGACAATTGTTAACTTTTTCAGTAATTTCTGACATCGGCTGAGGCAAGAAAGGTCCCCAACGGGGTACTTAGCTTTTTTGATGACTTCGGATTCGAAGAATACAGGAGCTGACCGACCGGCACTTGCGAACCGCTTCTGCTTCGGGCACCACGCGGCAAGAAAGACTGAAGAAAATGGCGTCGGCTGATGCTTATGTACTCCAGCCGCTCTGACGGAGAGAAATGCGACATCAGCCGACGTCGGACCCAGACTTTGGAATCCGGCCAACCAAGGGCTGCCTGAGGCAGGACAACCCTTATGTTATGACTGCAGTTGCATTCTTGAAGGACATCTGAGGTACCTTCTGCAGCTTTGTCTGATTGGGACATGCAGGTATGCCTCCTTGAGGTCCAATGTTACCAGCCAAAATTTGCCCAGCATGGGAAGAAGCTGCTGTAATGTGAGCATCTTGAACTTTGGTACTAGTAAGAATGTGTTTAGGATGGATAAGTCCAAAATGGGTCTCCAGTCGGTTCCTTTCCTTGGTACCAGAAATAGCCTGGAATAAAAACCTTGACCTTGTTCGTGGGTTGGTATCTCTTGAATAGCTTTCATGTCTATGAGCTTTGAAATTTGTAGTTGTGCCTCTGCCCTTTGATTGTGTGGCAGGTTTGGCATGCCTCTTTTGGAAGAGTGTGAAAATGAAATCTGTAGCCTCCGTTTATAATGTCCAGGATCCATTTGTCTGTGACAATATGCCAATTTCTTCTAAATAATGCCAGCTTTCCTCCCAAGGGTGCTGCCAGCTGAGACATGCTTGGCATGGAAAGGAGGAAGTCATTGGGTTTGTTTCCTATATTGTTGTGCACTGTCTTCGCCACCTCTTGGTGCTGGAGTTAGCCATTGCCTGCCTCTATATGATCCTTGCGATTGTCCTCTGCCCCTTGAGCGCCTGTATCTACCCCTTTGGGGCTTGTCCTTGGCTGGAAAGGACCAGTTTTTAGAAGGCCAATTTCTGCTAAAACGTGGTGGTTGAACCTGTAGAAAAGCTTTGACAGTTTGCATAGATTTGGCTTTTTCTTCCATTTTCC
Source organism: Protopterus annectens (assembly GCF_019279795.1). Classification (NCBI taxonomy): domain Eukaryota; kingdom Metazoa; phylum Chordata; order Ceratodontiformes; family Protopteridae; genus Protopterus; species Protopterus annectens. The sequence goes on from NC_056743.1 coordinate 786,829,335, forward strand.
GTAATATCTCCTCAGCATTAGTGCCAAATAGCACATCCTTTTGTAAAGGAGCATCTAGTAGTTTAGCTTTCACATGATCAGGCAAGATTTGTTCCCTAAGCCAGGCATGTCTACAAATGACTGTTCCTGTAACAGCAGCTCTACTTGAGGCCTCTAGGGCATCACAGCCACATTGTAAGGTGTGTTTACCCACTTGTTCTGCACTATGCATCATATCCTGCAACTCCTTCAAATCTGGTTGTTCAGGTTGAGACATTTTATTTCTTAATTGTGATAACAGAAACTGCTGATATTTAAGCATATGAAACTGACAATTTAAGGCCCTCATGGCTAGGGTGGCCAAGGTATATACCTTTTTTCCCCACCTTTCTAAGGATCTTGACTCTTTCAGAAGGTAGTGGATTCTTAGCAGTAGAGGCCTTCATTCCCTTGGGACCTTGTGAAATGGTTTCAGGGTCAGCATTATGGCTTTTGTAAAGAAAATGGTGTGAGTTAGGAACTCTGTAGTACTTATCAGGCTTGACTGGGGCAGGAGGCAGGGAATCCAGATTAAGGCAAGCCTCCGAATAAACATCAAGTATGTCCAAGACAGGAGGTATCGCCAGAGGTCTGTGTTGAGGTAACAAAAGAAATTCCCTAAGTCTTTTCTTGGAATCAGAAAAGTCTTGGCCTTCCCAATGGAAGTGTTCCCTCAAGGTGTGCAAGGTTTCCCCAAAAGAAAAATCCTCTGGAGGAGATACAGAAGGAATGGACTGCTCTGCATCAGAATCTTCAAAAGGGGAGCAAGTGTTTCTCTACATCAGAATGTTCTGAAAAAATGGAGCCCTGATCAGAAGAGGGAGAATCTTCCTCCACTCTGGGTCTGTCTGGAGGGGGTTGGGAACCCCTGATAAAGAGTAATTAAATCCTCTGCCATTTTAAGCATCTGCTTTTTAGGTATGGGGCCTGGGGATGGGCCCTGTGCAACAGGCCTCTTGGGATGCCCGGCTGATTTGGACTTAGAAAAGGCCTTAATGGAAAAGGAAGATGAGGGTCTAAAGACAACATGGGTGGAAGTGGACCTGTCCACATAAGGAGGCTCAACGCTCACAGTGGCTTTGGTGGTTGTAGTCTGGGTATGGGCCGAGGTACCTGCGGTCTCTGTTACAGAAGACACCGCCAAAGAAGTGTCATTGGTAGTCAGGGACTGCATAGGAGTCTCGCTGAGAACCGGACCACGTGTAGCCAGTTTTGGCGTGGTGTCGCTGGAGACCGCGGACCTCGCGTGTCGGTCCTTGTATTTTTTGGACAAAACGGTAGTCTGAGTCTCAGACGACATTTTATAATCAAAGGCTTTACCAAAAAGGTGTTAGGCGAACTCCGCCCGACGCTTAATAGTGCGTTTATTGAAAGTAGCGCACAAGCGCAGCCCGAGACGTCGTGGTCTGGGCCTAAACAAGGTATGCAGAGGGAATGGAAATCCTTATGCGGTATTTGCTTCCCACAAGAAATACAATTAACTTTTTCTGACATCAGTCTGAGGCAAGAAAAGTTTCCCCAACGGGGTACTTGGCTTTAAAGACTACTTCGGTTTCCAATTTTTCGTAAATTCAGGAGCTGGCAGACCGGCACTTGCGAACTGCTTCTGCTTCGGGCACCGCGCGGCAAAAAAGACTGAAGAATATGGCGTCTGCTGTGTCTTATATACCCGTCGCACTGACGTCAGGAAAGAAAGCGACAACAACCGACGCCGGACCTAGACTTTGGAATTCGGCCGACCGAGGGACCGCCTGACATCAGTGAAGCCATCTGTGATTACTGCAGCTGTATGCACGATCAGGGTTTTTAGCAGTGGAAGCCTTAACCCCTTTTGGGACCCTGAGAAATTGTTTCAGGGTCAGCATCAGGGTTCTTAAAGAAATTTATGAGAGTCAGGGTCCCTGTAGTACACCTGTGTGGCTTGACTGGTGCAGGGGGTAAAGAATCTGGGGACAGACTGGATTCAGAAAAATCATCATCAACTATATCTAGCACAGGGGGATAGCTAAGGGCCTGTGTTGAGCCAGTAAAAGAAAATCAGCCTTTTCTTGGATTCTGAATAATCCTGGCTCTCCCAGTGGAAATGTTCCCTCATGGTGTGCAGTTTCCCCAAAAGAGTAATCCTCAAAAGGAGAGGCTGAAGGTATAGATTTCTTCAGCATCAGAGTCCTCATAGGGAGGAAGAGAATAACCCTGATCTGAAGAGGAATCTGAGGAAACAGAAACCTAGTCAGAGGAATCAGTGTCTTGCCTAGGCCTTTTATCAGGAGGGGGATGGGAACCCCTGATCAATGTAATTAAATCTTCAGCCATTTTAAGCATCTGTTTCGTTGGCATGGTTGACTGCACAGGAAAATGCTGTACTTGTTTCTTTGTCTTTAATGGGGTCTTTGACTGTACTTTAGCTGCTGCAGAGGATTTAATAGTAAGCTGTGAAGGTCTGAAAACACCCTCAGAAGCAGATCCCTGCTCAGCGGCTCTAGACCCATCTGAGGAAATATTTTCCGTAGGCCCAATACCTTGAGTATCCAGAGGCCTAGTTGTCTCCACGTGGGATATGGATACGGCCTACGGCTCTGAGGTAGCAGGTGTCAGGGGCGGCAAAAGCATCTCACTGAGAACCGGCAACTGGCCTAGAAGAGGCTTCGGTTTTGGACCTTGGATGCCGGTCCTTTTGTCTTTCCGTTTTTTATGCATTCCGGTCGTCGGTTGTTCCGACAGCATTATATAGTTAAACCTTCGGCAGCATTATATAGTTAAACCTTCGGCCCCAGTAATGTAATGCAAAAATCAAACAGACGTTTAATAGTGCGTTTGTTAAATCTAGCACAAAACAGACAGCTAGTAACGTCGTGATCAGGGCCCAGGCAAAGAATACAGTAAGAATGAAAGTCCTTATGAGGTATTTGCTTCCCACAAGAAATACAATTGTTAACTTTTACTGACATCGGTCTGGAGCAAGAAAATGTTTCCCCAACGGGGTACTTGGCTTTACTGAAGACTTCAGTTCTGAAACTATTTCGAAAATCTCAGGAGTCAGCCGACCGGCACTGTGCGACAAGACAGACTGAAGAAAATGGTGTCGGTTGCATCTTTTATACCCCTGGCGCACTGATGTCAGGGAAGAGGCAACAGCAACAGATGCCGGACCTAGACTTTGGAACTCGGGCTGACTGCGGGTAGCCTGCCAGCAGGATATCCCAAGTGTAATGACTGCAACAATGAAACACGAACATGAGGGTAATTTCTTGCTCTAAAGGATACTGGTGTTGACCAAACATTTTTTAGATACCACTGCAGCTTTCACATGTGCATTCTGGCTAGTGGTAGCATGGGAATGGTGGTTCCCATTAGGCCCAAGATTCATATTGCAGTTATCTGTTGGGTCTGCATAAGGGTTTTGAAGTTGCACAAGGAGTTAACTTTGCCCTGGGGAAGAACGGCTTTCATTACGTCTGTCCTGATCCTGCAACCCAGAAATGTTCTCTTGTTCTAGGGCCAAGGAAGATTTTTGGGGAAGTTGAGGGTGAACCCCAGTCTTTGAAGCAGGCAAATGGTGAACTGTAACTGGATTTGCTGGGTTTCCTTGCATTCTGCTAAAATAAGGATGTCGTCCAGGTAAGGATAAATCTGAATCCAGTGTTTGGCAGGTGCCAGGCATTTTGTGAACACACTGGGAGCAGTGGACAAACCAAAGGGCAATGCCGTAAATTGAAAGAGGGTCCAGAAAAACGTAAGAATTTCCTGTGGGAAGGTTGTGCAGATGGGCTTTCAGGTAGAATGCAGCCATGGAGGCCTGGACTGGTATTAAGACGGAGTAAAGTTTGTAGGGACAACATTCTAAAGGTGGGAATGTTTAAGAATAGCTTTAGAAAGGAAAGGTCTAGAATGGGCCATCTTTTTGGGGACCAGAAATAGTTGAGTAGAAGCCTTTTTCTTCCTGCCCTGGTGGGACTAGTTTTATTGTTCCCACGTTCAGAAGATTGTAAAATCTGTGGGAAGAGGGGTCCGATTTCTAGGGGGGAGGGTACACCCATTAAGGGGGGGTGCCTCTCACCAAGAAAGGAAGTATCCTTTTAGAACTATAGCCAGAACCCATTTGTCTGTAGTGGTTTTCCAAAATGGGGAGATGGTGGGAGAGGCAGGCAGAAAGGGGAAGGTGGGCAAGGCAGTCACGCACTGTTGGGTCCTCCTGTCTTGAAATGCATTACTAGGTTCTCTTGTCTTGAAAGGGCCATCTAGTGGGGACTTGAGAGCTGGCCTGGAAGATGTTTGTCTTCTGGCTCTTCTGTCTGGAAGAGGGAGGCCCAGCAGAGGGATTTCTTCTGACAAATGTAGTTTTTACAGGGTAATTTCTGTAATATTTAAGAACAGGAGACACAAGAGGATGCTTGATATCTTGCAATTCATTATTCTTTTCTTGTAGATTTTCAAAAAGGTCTGCTGACTGTTTACCAAAGTTAAGGTCTAGAGGAGCATCTAAGATTTTTGACCAAGTCGTCCGGTAAGTGCTGTAGACGTAGCAATGAATATCAGAGACAGAGGCTGCAGACAGTGCAGAGGCCTCTGCAGCATAACTAAATCTAATGGAATGTCTGGCTACTTAGGCAGCCAGAGACAGTTTAGATGCTAGGTGACATTTAGTGGGGCAGTCTGAGTAGCAGCCAGCAGAGTAGAGGCTTGAGAGACCAGGTCCAGAGCATATTTGGTCATACGAGTTTGACCGTTAATGGCTCTGAAGGCCAATGTGGAGGAAGTGCAAACCTTTTTTCCAACTCTATCCAGTTTCTGCCCTTGTCTGTAGGTAGGAGGGAAGCAGACTGAATCAGTCTGGATTGTTTATCTGCAATCACAGCAGTGTCTGCCAGGGGTGGTTTGATTAGAAACTTATCGTGCACTTTGTAGAAGCGATATGGCCTCTTAGGGGCAGGGGGCTGAGAGTCTGGGGTCTTGGATGCTGAGGGAAAGGCATTAAATAAGCAGGGATGACAGGAGGAATGGCAGAAGGGGAGGGAGATTCCACTTGAAGCAATTCAAAATACTTTGAGCATCTGTATCAGAAGTTTGTGAGGTGTCCCATTTGAAGTATTACTTCATTTCGGTTATGGTCTCCCCAAAGGTGATTGAGGGGAGTCCCCTTCGATGGATTCATCTGGGGAGTAATATTCTTGAGGAGAGGCTATTTGGGAGGCATATGAGATAGATTAATCTGAAGATTAATAAGCTTCTTGCTGCTCTTCCCTGTCTTGTGAAGTGGGCTGTGGAAAAGGAGACAGATGCAGGCCTAGGGCAGAGAAAAGGGTAGATTGAGAAGAGACTGTGGGCCTAATGGCCATGAAGGCCTGCAAAGACCAGGTGAAGGACTGCCAATCAGGTAGGCCTTCAGCAGGTGTAGTCAGATGCTTGAATTTCATTTTTTTTTTGAGTAATCTTGGCCGAAAGCCTAGAATCAGGTGCATAACTAAGGGTAGCTGTGTCAGGAGGAGGCATCCCAGTTGAAGGCCCGGCTGTGTCTGGATCCCCAACCTCAGCTGCAGCTGTGAGTAAGCTCCATGGACATGCTAGCTGTTAACTGAGAAGCTTCCTCGAAGGTCGCTGAAGTAGACTGATCTGAAAGACATCCCTCAACTCCTAAATCGACAGCTGGCAGGGCGTCCGAAAGTAGAGGCGCAGTGGAAGTCTGCCTGGGAATTTGACCTTCCACAGAGGTTCAGTCGGAGCTTTGAATGGGATCGATCCTTATCAACTTTTTAAGTCGCTGATTTTCTAGATATAAATTGAGAGCAGCTACACGGTTGCGTAGGGTCTTGGGAAGGACTGGCAGAGTACGAGTTATGGTCATGCTCTCGGCCTAGGCAAAAACACAGCAGTTGTGTGCATCCGAGTTATCTAGCACCTGCATTGACATTTACCCTTTTAAGCCGACATCGGCTGAACGTTACTACAACAAACCAAGCTTTGGCGAGAAGTCAAAGAAGAAAACCCAACAGGGTACTTAGCTTGTAGACGTCTTGTGATGGAGCCATGCACAAGATTTGACTGTTGTCTGTGCCGGAGTTCTGAAGTCTGTGCATGCAGATGTCACATTTAAGGCCCCTGGTTTATGGCCCTACGTGTGACGTCTCACGCAAGTACAGCAGCCAAGCTGAAGCTTTTGTATAGGAGCAGACGTATGGGTCGCCTGAGGCAGGAAACCCCACAACAATACTGCAACATAGAAAAAGGATATCAGATTGTACAGGCATATAAATCCTTTATAGCACAGACCTCCCCACATCATTTAGCAAGGGTATCTGATGGCTGGAGTATGATTAAAGCATCAGGTATTCAAGGTCAGCCATGGGCTTCTGCAACAGCGGCAAAACTTAAGACCAAGTATAGCAACACTAAGACTATTGCAGGCTCAGTATATATATTTTCCCCTTCAAATGTCCCTGCTGTTCCCAGTTTTGCAGCTGTAGTCCTCCAAAAGACACCCCATCAAAAAAAGCTTTCCAAATACAGCTAGTTTTCTGGCAGAGAGCTCAACCAAACTGAAAGGGATCCAGAGATACTCATTCTACATTTAAAATATCACTTACATTATTTTTGGCATTGGGCTTCATGCTGATGGTACCGTAGATCTCTTCTCCTGTTTTTACAGTGAGGTAATCCTCCAGATAGAAAACGGTCTGCTTCCAGTGAGTGTAGGGAGACTCTGGACCTAGGAAAGGTAGGTACAGACATTTATTATACTGACTTTACATTCAGATATGAACTCATTCCCTCCAGTACAGCTATTTTGAGTATGGGCCTTTATCGCCCAGTGGGTGTGACCTGTCCCTTAAAAAAATGAAGGGATCACCTTACAGTTCTAACAAATGCTCACTGAGATCAAATTAATGTTTGCCATAATGTATGCTTCAAGATGAAATATTCTGATGCCTTGCTTGTAGCATGGTTTTGGAATTTTTAATGCAAATAAGCAATATTTGATGCCTAGAGGCACAGTAGGAGGTAGCTGCAGAAACAGCTGGAGCACACAACAAAGTACTGAGTTATACCAGTTTGTTTTTGTATTAAAGTTATGTACTCACGATAATGTTCCATCTGAGATGTTTCCTTGCGTTTGCACTTCAACCTGTGGATTTTGGATCTGAGGATCGGATCAGACTGCCACATACTAAAGCTCCAGGATCTAAAATCTGAGCTCCTCCCCTACCCATAATGCTCCTCTCCTCCAAATCCCTCAGTTTGCTGCACCACCATACATCTAAATCAAACATGTAAGAAAGAAAATCACCCAAAGAGCTATTCAGAAAATCCTACTTCAGGAGCTCACACAGTAACGAAGTCTAAATTCCTGTTCAGTCCTTCAAAAGGTAGGGGGGATGGAGGGGTAAAGGATAAAGATTTTCTGCCAGGAAGGTAGGGAAAAGGTTAGAGGGACGGGGGGTGGATCTGGGCAAAGAATATGAGTCACAGTGGAGGAGCTCTGTCTGGGTCAAGCCATCTCTGAAAGGAAGTAGGGGTCGAGGTGGTAGAGGGTCTCCAAGTGGTTAGCTTCCTAGGGGTCTCCATCCCTTACACTGGGCTGCAGTAGAGTGGAAGAATGCCTCCTTACAAAATTGGTCTTGTGGGCAAATTCCTGTGGCATCTAGGAATGGGAGAGAAGCAAATGTTTCAAATTTTGCAACACTCTGCCCTTTACTTGGAGGGATTTAAGGAGCTCAGCTGAAGCGGTACCAAAAAGGGGATTATCCAGAGGTGCATCAAGTAACTTGTCCTGTACAGTGATGGGTAGAGACTTGAGTCTCAGCCAGGAATATCTTCTCAGGACAGAACCAGATGCTGCAGACATGGATGCTTCTACAGCACCATAGCTACACTTCATAAAATGCCTGGTCACCCGACAGGCAGCAGGGCAGTTAGCTGAGACATGGCAGGAGAATGGCACAGACATTAGAGCAGTAGTCTTAAGACAAGGAATCTAGGACAAATCTAGCCATGTGGGTTTGATAAATAGCTCTAATAGCCAGGGTAGAAGTGTAGACCCCCCCTCCCCCCATCTGTCCATGAACTTGCCATTATCCATTGGGAACAAATGGAGAGAGCAACTGCCTCTAGGATTAGTCTGCTGACGCAGCAATAACTGCAGGGTTGGCCAGAGGATTCTTAAACAGGAATTGTGCCTGTTGGGGAACCTTGCAAAATCAGGTCGTTTAGAAGCTGGAGGCTGAGAGTCTGGGGACTGACAGGCAGCCTGAAAGGCATACTGGAAAGCTGGAAGCAAAAGGGGAACTGCAGAATGACAAGGTTGGTCCATCCACAGACCTCCCATTTAAAATGCTGCCTCATCAACGTAATGGTATCCCCGAAAGAAAACTCTTCCTCAGGAGAGTCAGGACTTAACTCTTCTTCAGAGGGTAGCAGTACTTTGGGGGACTTGTTTAGGAACTATAAAGTCAGGGATTCATCTGACGAAGAGGGCTTCTCAGACTCTTCCAAGGGCTGCATAGGGGGGTTGAACTGGCTGGGAGAGCAGAGACTGAAGGACATGGAAGGCTCAGAACAAGTTCTGTGAGGCTTCCCATCCTGGTGTAGATTCCGTAGTTCTGTGCTTTTTTTGTTTAAGGAAACAGGAGTAAAGAATAGTTGTGTAAAATCTTACCATAACCATAGTCCTTCTCTTCTATGTTGCAGTATTCTTGGTGTGCGATTTCCTGCCTTTAGGCGACTTATGTCGGCTCCTATACAAAAGCTTCAGCTTGGCTGTTGCAGCTGTGTGGGACGTCACACGTAGGGCCATAAATCAGGGACCTTAAGTGACATCTGCATGCACAATCCTCAGAATGCGAGCTAAGCAGGCAAAGTAGATGTCTCAACAGGACAGGCTGCCAAAGGGGATGTGTAAAAGACACTGGGTCTCTTCCATACGGCATCAGGGAACAGACTTAGAGGGGGAATGGCGGGTGGGAAGGAATACTGCAACATGGTAGAGAAGGACATCTATGGTTATGGTAAGATTTGACAACTATTCTATGCCATTCTATTCCTATGTTGCAGTACTCTTTGGAGTGGGAGAGTACCACAGCTTAGTCTGATGAAAGGGTGGCAGATGCAGAAGAAGATTCCACAAAGCCTTGTAGGATTACCCTGGCAAATCCTGCACGTGCTTTGGAGATTTGATCTCATTTGCAATGTTTGGCAAAAGTGTGGATAGTTGACCATGTAGCTGCTTTCATAATGGAAGCTGTGTCCATGCCTTTTTGGAAGGCCTTGGAAGTGTCCACTGCTCTTGTGGAGTGTGCCTTAACCCACACTGGAGAAGGCTTTCCGTGGTGTGAGTAGCAGAAACAGATTGCCTTTCTAATCCAGGATGCAATGGTCTATTTGGTGACTGCCTTGTCCACTGCCCTGGGGTGGAAAGATACAAAGTTGTTTCCTAATGTCTAGTCTTGTCCAGGTAAAATCTCAGATGCCTTAGGGAGTGGAGTATCCTCTCCCCTTGTTTATTGGGAGAGGGGAAAAAATTGGATAGTTGAATGGATTGATTTAGAGAAGTCACCGACTACCTTGGGCATGAAGGAGGGGTTACGTTTTAATGTGACCCTGTCTCTATGAAAAATGGTTTAAGATGAGCATGCCATTAAGGCTTGTAGCTCTGAAACCCTTCTGGCAGAGGTAATGGCCACTAACAGTATGGTTTTCCAAGTACAAAACTGTAGCAGCTTTAGTCAGTTTGAAGGGGAGCTGGGTGAGTTTTTCCAGGATGAAGTTCAGGTCCCATGGAGGAGAGATAGGCTTCTTAGGTGGTTTGATGTGCAATACTACTTTAAGGAAAAGTTTCACATGTAGCCTGGCTAACAAGGGAGGCTCCAGAGGTAAGCAGGCTGATAATGCAGAAAGGTGCACTTTTCACTCAATAGGAAAGTCCACCCTTTATAAGTTGACACATGAGGACTAGGGGGTGTCTGCCTCGCAAGGGTCCCTTTCCTGTCCCAGACACCACTGAGTAAATCTTTCCCATTTAGCAAGGTATGGTTTTCTAGTAGTGGGTTGCCTGGCCTCCCTCAGGCCTGATAGCACGTCCTCTAAGTAGTGGTGAATGAATGGGATTAGTAAATCACCCAGAGTCAGGGACAGCATTTGCAAGTGCGGGTGTAAGAGTTCCTTTGTCTTGTCAGAAGGTCCACCTTGTAGGGTAACTTGCAGTGACTGCCCTTGGTAAAATTAAGGAGAAGGGGGAAACCAGTGCAGCCTTGGCCAGTAGGGAGTCACTAGCAAGATTTTTGGTTTGTCCTTCCTGATTTTCATGACTTTCTGAATTAGAGGGGGGTGTAAAGGAACTTCCCATCCCAGGTGAAACTGGAGTCTGCTCTCCAGGCTTGAGGGGAGCAACTCTTTGTGCAGGCGGTCTGCAGCTGACTGTTCTGGGGAAAGGCAAACAGGTCTATTTGTGGATTGCCCCACCGGTGGGCTGTCTAGGAAGACAGTCCTGTCCAGCATCCATTCATGTTGTGGAGAGGATACTCTGCTAGGTCCCAAATTAGTAGGGCTAGCCTGCACAATTAGTATGCCTTGGTATCTCCCCATTTGATGCACCACATTACAGTGGTATTGTCGTCACTATCAGAAGAGGACCTGGTAGCAGTACGGGTATGAAGGTTTGCAGAGCTAAAAGAAGTCATCTCTCCTATACTGATGTTTGGTTTTTGTGGGAGGTTGCCACTGAGCATTGAGAGAGAGTGCAAGGTGGCTCCCCAACCAGAGTCTGAGGCATCTAAATGCAATATCTGTGGGTTGAGGCGGCTGCAGTGGAAGCCCTGCATTTAGTTGTACTTGTTGGAGCCAGTAAAATTTCTCTTTAAACAGAGAAGGGGATAACTTGTTCCAAGTGACTCTGGTGTTGTGACCAGATATTTGAGATACCACTGCAGTTTTTGCATATGCATTCTGGCCAATGGTTGCTGCCATCAATCCCAGGAGCCTTGCAGTGACCGTCTGGGAGAGCAAAGACTTCCTGGAATTGGGAATTTAGAGCTAGAACCTTGTCCTGTGGGAGAAAGGCTTTCATTCCTTTTGTATGGATTCTGCAACCTAGGAATATATCTTGTCCCATTCTGGGTTCAGGGAGGACTTTGAGGTTTGGGGTGAACACTAGACTTTGTAGTAGGGACATAGTGAAGAGGTCTTAAGACAGAATCTTCTGACTGCGCTAGGATAAAGATGTTGCCCAGATATGGGTAAATCTTGATTCCTTGGGTCCTGCAAAAGGCAATAGCTGGAGCTAGGCACTTAAACACTCTTGGGGCAGTGGATAAGCCAAAGGGCAAGGCCGTAAATTGGAAGTGCAAGGATGGGCCAGAGAAATGCAGGAAATGTCTGTGTGAGGCCCTGATGAGAATGTGCAGGTAAGCATCTTTTAGGTCCAAGGTGACCATGGAAGGGTATGAGGGGTAAGAGTGGGAAGTGACAGCATTTTGAAGGCTGGTACCTGCAGGTAAAGGTTTAGGAAGGAGACCCAAAACAGGTCTCCAGGGACCGTCCTTTTGGGGGACCAGGAACAGATGGGAATAGAATCCCTTTCCTTCTTGTCCTGTGGGAACAGGCTCTATTGTGCCTTGTTGCTGCAGGTCTGACAGAATTTGTGGTAGGTGACAGCATTGTTTTTTGGGGGGGAAATGTAATGTCCTCCGGGGGGAATTTGTTTCAAGGACAGAAAGTATCCTTTTTGAATAATGGTAAATACCCATTGGTCTGTGGTAATTTTCTGCCAGAAGGGGAAACTGTGGGTATGGCGAGCTTAGGCAGATGAGCAAGGCAGTCACCCATTATTAGGACCTCCCCTGTCCTGAAAGGGTTACCTAGGCTGAGGAGGTGGACCTGGATGAGGAATGTCTTCTAGTTCCTCATCTGGGTCTGTAGGAGGAGGCAGCAGAATGCGGGTTACGCCTAACAAAGGTGGTCTTAACCAGGTAGTTCCTGTAAAATTTGGGTATAGGGAATACCAGGAGATGTTTAATATCCTATAATTATTTGCTATTTTCTTTCAGATTCTTAAATAGGTCTGCAGATTGCTTTCCAAAGAGGAAGTTGTGATCCAGGGGTGTCCAAGATTTTGGACCAAGTCCTCTGGCAGATTTTGTAGTCTAAGCCAGGAATATCTCCTAAGGACAGATGCTGAAGCTGCAGTGAGCAGAAGCTTCTGCAGCATCATAGCTGCATCTTAGGGAGTCCAGCCACTTGCAGTGCTAAGGACAATTTGGAGGAAATTCCAGGGCATACTTGGTCATGTGCGTGTGATAGTTAATGGCTCTGAAAGCCAAAGTGGAGGAAGTGTACACCTTCTTGCCTATCCTATCCCATGGATTTGCTATTATCAGTGGGCAACAGGGAGGCAGAAGGTAACAACCTAGACTGTTAATCAGGGGCAGTGGCAATTACTGCCAGGGTCTTCTAACGGTGGCTTTGAGGAATTTTTGTTCCTCTGGCACCTTGTAGAAGTGGTCTGGGCACTTAGGTGCAGGAAGCTGTAAGTCAGGCGTTCGAGGCTGCAGTAAAGTAAAGCCATCCAAGTATGCACTAACAGGGGGTACACAGCTGAAGGGGAGGGGGGACGCCACTTGCAGCAGTTCAAAGCATCATTTTTGGGTTTCTGTCATTTGGGAAGTATCCCAGTTGAAAGTCTCATTTTTGTGATGGTTTCACCAAATGTAACGTGTTCAGGTGGTGAATCCCCGTCCACAGAATCCTCATCAAGAGTAATATTCCTTGAAAGAAGCAATCTGGGATGCATAAGAGATGGATTTATCTGAGGAAGAGTAGGTAGATTCATGCTGTTCTTCAAGGAGGGGAGTCATGGGAATAGAAGAAACAGAGGTAGGCCTAGGGCTTAAGAGAATGTAGTTGTGGCTGAGGCAGAAGGCCTAAAGGCCATAAATGCCTGCATAAGGCCTCCCAGTCTTGAGGGGCTTCAGAAGCAGGCGTAATATTGTTTTGTTTTCCGCTTTTTTTGGTTGGAGTCTGTCTAAAGCTGGGTTTGGCAGCAGCTGTATCAGATTTCTGGATCCCAGTCGAAGGAACCACCAAATCTGGTTCCCCACGACAGACAAGCATCTGTGTCAGAGAAAGCTCAGTGGACATGCCAGACGTCTGCTGTGCAGCGGCCTCTACAAGGGAGATCGATGGAACCAATGAATCTGCAGAGTGCTCCTCAACTCCTACAATCGGTAGGTGGCAGGGCGTCCGGGTGTAAAGTGGCAGGCATCGTGGCCTTACTTCGCAGAGGTTCTTGGGCAGCATCCTAAGCGGGATCCATCCTGAGAGCCAACCGTTCGAGGCATTGGTTTTCTAAGGTTTAGAGCTGCCACATGGCTACGCAAGGTCTTCGGCGCACAAGAGATTTACAAATGGGGCAGGCATTATGACAGTGTTCCCGGCTTAAGCAGAAAACACATTTGTCATGGACATCCCTATGGAGAAATTACGCCCGCATTGGCACTTTCCCTTTTTACCTGACATCAGCTGAAAGCTACAACCAAGCCTAAGCAATGCGAAACATCGATTAAAAATTAAATGAAAAACCCAACAGGTTACTTATTTATAAATCGATCAGACATCTGGAGAGCAATCGTACGATGCAAAGTTGTCTGCGGCTGAAAAGTTCTAAGGATTGTGGGTGCTGACGTCCCACTTAAGGCCCCTGGTTTATGACCCTATGTGCGACATCACACGCAGCTGCAACAGCCAAGCTAAAGTTTTCGTATAGGAGTCGACATAAGAGTCACCTGAAGGCAGGAAATCCCACACCAAGAATACTGCAATACAGAAATGAGTACATTAGGTCAATCTGGGAGCAGACGTCAGGGTGGATGGTAAAGTGGCAGAAGCCCCTCAGATGCCATGAGCCATGGTTCCCCCTTCACCATAGGGGCCTGATGGCTGAACCACAGTGGATGTACTCTCTCCGCTGAACCAGCTTCCACCACGGTTCCCAGTTCCAGTGGTAAAACCTATGTCTGAGACCCTGGGCTACCATTCGCCTAGAGAGTCTCACCTGACTCCTGAGGTGCGGCATGGAGTCTGGCCTAACTTTTTTGGCCTTACGAGGCAGCTCCTCAGAGGCACCTACCCTACCCTCCATACCCAATGCCAAATGTCGGAGACTAATTCTCTAAATATAAATTTAAAGCAGCCAAATGACTTAAAGTTTTGGGGACAAAACTGGCAGATGTCAAGACTTGTAGTTGTTGCCTGCCCCTAAGCAAAATAAAAAAGTCGTGCATGTCCTTGTGTGGAATCAGTCTTCCACATGCATGCTTTCCCTTTCTAGCAGACATACAAGTCTGAAATACAAGAAAAAAAGTTAATCAAAATCCTAAAAAGGTACTTCGATTGTCTTCGGCTGTCTGCATTTCAAGCTAACAACTGGATTCCACTAGCTGACGAAGTCTGAAGATCACTGTGGCAGAGAAGCTCTGAGTTGGGTATGTGCAGATGTCACATATAACAGATTGTTTATGGCTCTGACATGCAACGTCACACATACCCCTTACTTTGGTAAACTTGCTGAATATCTGGTGCTGCAGGCAACAACCTCCCTGATACGAGTACTGCAACATTTATTTTATTTGATATTTGTTAACTGGGCTTGTGGCCCATTTTCAGTGGGGACCCGAGGAGAAAAGCTCCAGTAGCACATTTTAAACCAGTACAATTTTAAATACTGATATAATAGCAGTTGTAGCAAAAAGATTCACATATGTTGGGTTACATGCATAAAGTTAAAGTTGCATTAAAAAGAAAGCCAAGTAACAATTTTACATTGATATAGTTCAATACATCAACAATAAAAATTGTTTGTATAAAACTATGCAAATACATAGTACACACATTGGACAGAGGTGTAATGAGGTACTAAGTATGGTCCTTTTGAGGGTACATAAAGGGAAGGAAGACTATGTAGGGTCATGGCAAGGGCAGGTTCTGGAATTGAGAAAATAAGCTTTTAGTTCATTTTTAAAGTGTGAGGTGTGGGAGACTGAACACAAGTCAAGGGGAAGTTTGTTCCAAGCATGGGCAAGGGAATGTTTGTAGAGTAGTTTGCCTACTGACCTTTTTGGGTGGTAGACCAAGTAAATGTTGGTTAGAATTGCAACATGAGAATAAGACATCTACACAAGAACCTGGAAGGCCCTTAAGGATTTCAGAGCACAGAACCACCAAAGGAGGCTGTTCCTGGAAATAATGTCTAGCTTGCAACACAATATAAAAGTATGGTGGTTCCACCAGGTAGAGGCTGCACAAATTTCAATGAGATGTTTAGACCAGAAAGTCGAGGAAGTGGAAACGGACCTAGTAGAGGGAACCTTAATACGACACTAAGGGGGGATGCCCCTTATGGAGTAAGCAAGCTTAATGCAACTAGCAACCAATGAGCCAGGATCGCCTTGGAAACTGGTCTACACAACTTGGTCGTAGAAAAGGAAATGAAAAGCTAAAAAGTCTGGTTCTATCCAAAAAGATGACTTAGCTCCTCTGTTTTGAAAGTTAGGAAAGACTGGCAGATTGATAAAGTACAGTTGTGTACACTTACCATAAATGTAGATGAGAGTATTCACTGCTGCAGTAATAATCATTTGGTTACCCATGCTGTGGTAGCCCTCAGTCAGTCCAAATACCAGAATCAAGGGTTTGTGTCTGCTGCTGTGGCTTGCTGGGTGGCATCAGGTCGTCAAGAGCTATAAAAGAGAGCATGCAACGTCCATTACCTCAGCTTTTCTTACCTTAGCTAAAGTTCATAGGTTCATACTAGGCTATCTCCCTAGGGCATTTATAAGCCTAGCCAGAGTGTGTTTGGGCTTTCGCCACCCATTTTAAATTAATTTTGCTATGCCCTTTTTCGAGGTTAGTATACTGTGCCTCTAACAGTGACACAGAAGTGATACCCGGGGTAAACCTACCATCTCCCATCCACTCAAGATTCCTCTTGGAGAGTCAGAGGGACTCTGCCTAACCTGGACTGGGATTTTATTCGAGTGAAGGGAGCCTCTGGGTTATGAATCCGTCCTTCCAGCATGTCCCATTTATTTCAGTGCTGAGGTTCAAGTCTCTCGAGCGCGTAGCTCGATGGGATTTGGATTTTCTGAGGTGCAGCATGTCCATTAATTCCGGGTTGGACATGGCTTTATAAGTCAGGCACAGATCACCTCTGAACAGGCGGTATGCCACTGAGTAGAGCTGGAGTTTCTTTAACCGGGCAGCATATGGCATCTGTTTGAGCCCTTTGATCCTCTTGGTGAGGTACTTTTGGGGTCTTTCCAGTTGCTGCAGGTGTCTGGTAAGGTGCATCCCAAAAGGGGCAGTGTATTCAATTATGGGCCTGATGAGGGATGAGTAAACAGGCACAATGACCTCCCCTGATCTAGATGCGAATCCCTTCATGATTAGGTGGGCTATATAAAATGTTTCTCTAACCACTTTGGCCACGTGGTTGTCAAATGAGAGATTGCTATCAACTTGGGTCCCCAGGTCCCCAATTACTTCATCTGTACTTAATGGATTACCACCTATGTGGTAATTTGTGGGCACTTTGTTTTTGCCAAAGGGGATGACTATACACTTCTTGGCGTTTAGCTTGAGGCCATGGCTCTGGCACCAGTTGTCGGTTTCTATGAGGCCCTTTTGGAGGATGCTTGTGTCGGCTGGAGAGTCCATTATGGCGCCCAGTTTGCAGTCATCTGCGAACTTGGTCAGCCACAGTCCCTCCGTGTTGGCCTGTACCTCCGAGAAATATATACCGAACAAGAGGGGCCCCAGGACTGAGCCTTGTGGGACACCACTTGAAACTGGTTTGGAGTCTGACATGGCTCCAGCAATTCTAACCATGTGGGTTCTGTCCTTGAGCCAGTTTGCAATCCATCTAGTGACATAGGGGTTTATATTTAAGCTGGTGAGCTTATCTATAATGCCCAAGTGGTGTATTGTATCGAAGGCTTTTGCGAGGTCCTGACCTCCTTGGAGGCCTTAAGTTTTTGGCTCCTCTGAGGTATTGCCTTAAAGGATGAGAAAAGATTGGTGGCTCTATTGCAATGAGCTGAAATGGCAGAAGCATGAATTTTAATTGATAAAAAGGACAGGCCATTTACTAGCATCTCAGTTAAGTATTGCAAAATCTGAGGAATATTCGGTACAGCTGTGTCAATTCCTTGTGACTGGTTCCCAACACAGAATCGCTTCCATTTTCCAGCGTAAGATTTTCTCGTAATGGGCCTTCTGGCCTCCAAAATGACACCACAGCTTTAGTGAGGTGCGTTTTTTATGACTACATTATCCGCCATGCTGCCAGATTTAAGGTCTTTAGCTGGCTGTGCAGGATCTGATTGTTTTGTTGGGATAGTAGAGGAGGTATGAGGCAAGGTCCAAGCAGGGCATTGAGACATGCTCCTTAGAATTGGATACCAGTACTGGCGGGGCCAGTCTGGGGCAATCAGTATAATTTTTGGCTTCTCGTCTGACCTTTAGGAGTACCTTGGGGAGGAGAGGCAGTGGAGGAAAGGCATATATTGCTAAGCTTTTCCAGCTGAAAGATAGGGCATTCACTTTCCATGCTTGTCTGTGAAGTCCTTGTGCAGAATCTTTTTAGTTGGTAGTTGTGAGTAGAGGCAAATAGATCGATCTCTGGGCATCCCCATTTCCTTATGCTGAAGGCTTGTGGATCCAATTTCCATTCGTGGGGATCCATGAGGCTTCTGCTTAGTTCGTCTGCCAGAGTATTTATCTTTCCTGGCAGGAATTGCACCTGCAGATGTACTTGGCAAGTCAACGATGTGTCCCACAAAGTCATGGCTAGTCTGCAAAGGGGGTAAAAATGAGTGCCTCCCAGCTTGTTTATATACCACATGACAGTGGTGTTTGTCTATCAGTAGTTGTCCCAGATGAAGCAGGTCCTTGAAGGCTGTCGGGTCATTCTGAACACTTAGCATCTCTTTTTGATTGATATGTAGATGCATTTGGTTTGCGGACCATGTACCTTGAATACACCTTCCTGCCATGTGGGACCCCCAGGCATAATCTGATACATCCGTTAATGTTTGCCTGGTGGGGGGAAAGTGAATGGCTGCCCCTTGTTCTGGTGACAAGCCTTCGAACACCATCAAAACTCCTGATGCAGGCAGGGAATGAGGGTAATTGTTTCCAGACTGTGGCAATATTGAGTCCAAACATTTTTTAGGTACCACTGAAGTTTTCTCATATGCAGTCTCATATGGAATTAGAATGCAGAATGCCATGAAGCCCAAAGCCTGCAGAATCTTTCTTGCAGATAACTGGGCCTTTGTTGCCAACAGGTTGAAATAGGTAGTCAGTTTTTGTCTGGCATGAGATAAGCCATCTGGGCAGTTGTACTTAAGCTTGCACCCAGGAATATTATCGAGAGGGTACTAGTTTTGATTTTTTTGATGACTGTGTACCCTAGGCCCGTTAGAAATCTCATTACAAATGCCAGATGCTGCAGTAGAATGTCCTTGTTCTCTGCTTGAATGAGGCAGTCGTCCAAGTAAGGATATATTTGTATTCCTCTGTCTACATAATGCAATTATTGGTGCCAGGCACTTTGTGAAGACCCCAGGTGCAGTAGATAAGCCAAAGGGCAGTGCAGAGAATTGGTAGTGCATTGAGCCAGCTTTGAATCAGAGGTATCTTCTGCATGTTGGTCTGATTGGGACATGCAGGTATGCCTCTTTTAGGTCTAAAGTCACAAGCCAAGCCTTCTTGCCCAGCATGGGCAGAAGTTGCTGTAGAGTCAACAATTTGAACTTTGGTCTATCCAGAAATGTGTTTAGAATAGATAGGTCCAGTATTGGTCTCCAGGTCTTGTCCTTTCTTGGTACCAAGAAAAGTCGAATAAAATCCTTGTCCCTGCTCTTGCTCTGGTACTTGTTGAATGGCCTCATGTCCATGAGGGATGAGACTTGCTTTTGTGCCTCTGCCCATTGATGTTTTGGGAGGTCTGGCCAACAGTTTGTCCTTGGCAGGGTATGGAAGTGAAACTTGTAGCCTTGTGACACTGTCTAGGACCCATTTGTCCTCGGTTATGTGCCAATTTTGAGAAAAAATGCTAGTTTTCCCCCCTAAAGGTGCTGCCAGAAGATAAGTGCTTGGTGCAGGCAGCGGGAAGTCATTGGGACCGTTTCATGTATGGCTGTGATTTGTCTTCTCCACTTTTGGAGGTAGAAGCACCCCACTGTTTAGACCTGTACGAACCTTGGGGCTGGGATCTGCCTCTTGGGCGTCTGTATCTGCCCCTTTGTGGTCTGACACTGGAAAGGACCAATTCTTTGTAGGCCAGTCTGCTAAATCTAGGAGGCTGTACCTGTAAGAAATCCTTAACCGTTTGCATAGATTTAGCTTTGTCCTCCATTTTCTTAAACACCTCTTCTGCTTTAACACCAAACAAGGTATCATGCTGTAATGGAGCATCTAATTTTGCTTTGACATGATCAGGCAGATTTTGTTCCTTTCACCAAGCATGCCTCCTGATGACAAAACCTGTAACATCGGCCCTGCAGGAGGCCTCTAGAATCAAAACCACATTGCAAATTATGCTTTCCAACTTGTTCAGCCCACATGCAATAAATCCTGCATTTCTTTGTTTTCTGCACATTGGGGTTATCAACATTTTCTGTTTAAGCAGTGACATAATATATTGCCGATATCTGAGCATATGAAACTGAATTTAAAGCCCTTATAGCCAAGGTAGCAGAAGTGTAAATCTTTTTTCCCCATCTGTCCAATGCCGTAGAATCCCTGTCTGAGGGGGTAGGGTTTTTTGCAGTGGAAGCCTCAACCCCTTTGGGACCCTGAGAGATTGTTTCCAAGTCAGCAGCACGGTTTTTGCAAAGGAATTTGAGAGTAAGGAAAGTACAGTTTTGTACCTACCATAAATGTAGATGTCCGATAGATATGCAACTGCAGTCCTGACATATGGGTTGTCCTGCCTCAGGCAGCCCTTTGGTTGGCCGGATTCCAAAGTCCAGGTCCGGTGTCGGCTGATGTCGCCTCTTACCCTACGTCAGAGCGGCTGGGGTATAAAAGCATCAGTCGACACCATCTTCAGTGTTTCTTGCCCCAGATGCCAGGTGCCCTCCAAGGAAGGCTAAATTTAGAGAATGGATAAAATTGCAGACATGCACAACAGTAATAAACAGATGCACCATAAATGCTATCCCCAGCTAATATGAAAAGGGGGGAGTGGACCCAAAAGATAATTACAGAGGGGTAGGAGGGAGGGAAAACCTGACTGCAGTTGCATATCTATCTGACATCTACATTTATGGTAGGTACAAAACTGTACTATGTCCTTCAAGAATGCAACTGCAGTCCTGACATATGGGTTGAATACCATAGCCAAGCTGGGGGTGGTAGGATCTAAGACAATGATGGTATAGGTATAATGCCCTGCAGGACTGCAGAAGCAAAGCCTGCTCGGGATCTGGAATATAAAGGCAGGTTGTAAAGCTTGGGAAATGTATGCACGGAGCTCCATGTAGCAGCTTCTAGAATGTCCTTTGTAGCCACCCCTCAAAAAGGCTGTGGAGGTGGCTGTAGCTCTGGTGGAGTGTGGCCTTATATTGGCTGGCACACCTTTTCCATGGAAAAAGTAGCAGAATCTGATGGTTTCCAATCCATTTTGAAATTGTTTGGAAATTGCCTTCCCTTGTACTCCAGGAGCGTAAGCTACAAATAGTTGGTCAGACTTTGTTGGCCTTTGTTCTATCCAAGTAATAGCGCAACTGTCTGTGTATGTCCAAAGTGTGCAGAACTTTTTCTCCTTTATTTTGAGGATTGGGAAAGAAAGTAGGCAGGTGAATTGCTTGATTTAGAAACCCTGGATATCACTTTTGGCAAGAAAGAAGGATTGGTTCTTAGACTGTCCTGAAGAAAAATGAGAAATGGGGGTACTGCCATAAGGGCCTGTATCTCAGAGACTCTTCTTGCTGAAGTAATTGCCAACAGGAAAACTGTTTTCCAGGAGAGAAATTGCAATTCTGAAGATGCAGCTGGCGCAAAAGGTGGAAGTTAATTTTTCCAAGATGAAATTGAGGTCCCACGCAGGCACTGGTGGTTTGGTATTCTTTATCCCCCTTAGAAACTCTCTTAGCAAAGGATGTGAAAACACAGGTGGATCACAGTTGTATTTTGCTGAAATTGCTGAAGCATGTATTTTTATGGAAGAATATCAAAGGCCATTGTGAAACATTTCTGCCAAGTATTCTAGAATCTGTGGGATGTTCATTACTGATGCATCTTGACCCTTGTCGGCATTCCAGATGTTGAACCTCTTCCATTTGCCTAAATAAGTTTTTCTGGTGGAAGGCCTGCGTGCTTCCATTAGGATCTCGAACTTTTTTGGAGAGAGAAATATGGGTAGAAGTCATGTAACCCTCCAAGCTGTCAGATGCAATGTTTGCAGGTTTGGATGAACAGTCCTGTAATTGTGCTGAGTTATAGGCAGAGGCCATAGAGGCAGGGGCCACGGTTTGGTGCGAGTTATGCTCTTTAGTAATGGGTACCAGTGCTGTCTTGGCCAGTCTGGAGCTATCAAAATGCCTTTCGGTTGTTCTGCTTTGATCTTCAGTAATACCTTGGTCATTAATGGTAGAGGCGGGAATGCATAGATTGTTAGAGAATTCCAGCTGAAGGAGAGAGCATCTATTCTCCAGGCTTGAGGATGGTGAGTCCTTGAGCAGAACATTTGCAGATGATGATTGTGGTGTGAGGCAAAGAGATCTATGTCCGGCCTTCCCCATGCATGGGTTATTTGTGAAAAAATGTCTGGATGCAACATCCATTCGTGGGGGTCCATAATGCTTCTGCTTAGACTGTCCGCCAGAATATTGTCCTTGCCTGGAACAAACTGGGACTGCAACTATGTTCAGTTTCAGGGACTTTTTCCAAAGTCATTGTTAGTCTGCAAAGGGGGTAAGAATGGGTGCCTCCCTGCTTGTTTATTACCACATAAGTGGTGTTGTCTGTCTGTTAGCAGATGACCTTGAAGAAATTTTCCGAAGGCCTCGATTGCATGAATCACTGCCAGCATCTTCTTTTGATTGATGTGCAGATGCAATTCCCAGGGAGCCCATTGTCCTTGAATGCATCTGCCTTCCATGTGCGCCCCCCAGCCATGATCTGAGGCGTCTGTTGCAATGGATTGGCTTGCTTGAGGTTTGTTGAAAGGCATGCCTTTGTTTAGCTGGCTTGCTTGTGCCCACCACAAAAATTCCTTTTGTAGACATGGAATGAGTGGAATAGTTGCTTCTAAGTTGTGGCTGTGTTGAGACCATAGGCTTTTTAGGTACCATTGTAGTTCTCATGTGTAGTCTTGTCAGTGGAATCAGGAGAATGCAAGATGCCATGAAACCCAGGGCCTGCAGGATTTTCCTTGCAGTCATCTGGGTGTGCTTTGCTAGGCTTTTGAAGTAATCTGGTAATTGCTCTTGTTTTTCTTCTGTGAGGAAAGCCATTTGTGAATTTGTGTCCAGTTTGGCTCCTAGGAAAATTATTTGTTGGGATGGCAGTAGTCCTGATTTTTGAATGTTGACTGTATCCCAAAGCCTGCAGTAAGTGAATGACAGTCCAAGTTTCTTATCAAGGCTTGCTGGCTGTCTGCTTGTATAAGGCAGTCGTCCAGATAAGGGTATATTTGTATCCCCTGAAGTCTGCAATGTGCAATTACTGATGCCAGGCATTTTGTGAATACTCTGGGTGCAGTAGACAAGCCAAAAGGCAATGCTGAAAATTGATAATGCTCTGACCCTGCAAGAAATCTGAGGCATCTTCTGCAGCTGTGTCTGATTGTGACATGCAGGTATGCCTCCTTGAGGTCCAGAGTAACCAGCCAAGACCCCTTGCCCAGCATGGGAAGAAGTTGCTGTAACGTCAGCATTTTGAATTTTGGCACAATGAGAAAAGTGTTTAGAGCGGACAAGTCCAGTATAGGTCTCCATTGCTTTTCTTTTCTTGGAACAAGGAACAGTCTTGAGTAGAATCCCTGGCCTTGTTACTGAGGAGCCTTTTCTACTGCTTTGATTTGTAGCAGCTTTGAAACTTGTATGAGTGCCTCTGCCCTTTGATTGTGTGGCAGGTTTGGCATGCCTTGTCTTGTTGGTAAGGTATGGAAGTGGAACCTGTAACCTTTGTCTATTATGTTCAAAATCCATCCGTCCTTTGTAAATACGTGCCAATTTTTTGAAAATAAGGATAACTTTCCGCCTAAAGGAGCTTCTCTGAGCCTTGGTCGGCGGTGTCAAAGGCAAGTCATTGTGATTGTCCCTGTGGAGCAGTGGGAGTCCCTGCGCCACTTCTCTGATTAGTTGGTTGCCATTGGCGGCCCCTGTAGGAGCCTCAATATTGCCCTCTACCTCGAGCACGCCTGCTTTTTCCCCCTTGAAACTTGTCAAGTGTCTGGAAAGGACCAATTCTTTGGAGGCCAATTCCTGCTGAACCTTGGTGGCTGAACCTGGAGGAAATCTTTGACCGTTTGTACTGATTTAGCCTTTTCCTCAATTGATTTCAACACACCCTGTGCATTAGCACCAAATAGCTTGTCTTTTTCCAGAGGTGCATCTAGAAGCTTTACTTTAACATGATCTGGCAATGACTGTTCTTTCAACCAAGCATGTCTACGTTGAACGGCCCCTGTCATAGCTGCCCTACATGAAGCTTCCAATGCATCATAACCACACTGAAGAAAATGATTGCTAACCTGCTGAGTGTTATGAACCAAATCCTGCAAAGCCTTTCTATCTAAAGGCTCAGGAAAGGCTAACCTTTCCTGCAAATCATCCATCAGAAAATCCTGATACTGAAACATAAGAAAAAGACAGTTAAAAGCCCTCATGGCAAGGGTGGCAGAGGTATAAACGTTTTTACCCCACCTCTCCAGGGACCTAGCTTCTGAGTTTCAGGAACCCTGAGTACACATCATCCAGTACATCTAACACTGGGGGAATAGCTAAAGGCCTGTGCTGTGGTAACTTAAGGAAGGTTCGAAGCCTGTTCCTGGAGTCAGAGAAATCCTGGCCCTGCCACTGAAAATGCTCTCATGGAGTGTAGAATTTCCCCGAAAGAAATATCCTCAGGAGGAGAGGCAGAGGGAATGGATTCATCTGCATCAGAATACTCGTAGGCCGGGAAGGGTTCTTCCTGGGAATCTGAAAGGCTGGACTCACCAGAGGCTTCATCTGAAGAAAGGGTATCTGTCTGCTCAACCCTAGGCCTTTTGTGTGAAGGTGGCTGAGAACCTCTGTCTGGATGAGCCTGGGAGCCCCTGATTAAAGAAATTAGATCTGCAGCTAAAGACATAATCTGTTTATCCGAGGTGGGAGTCTGAGAAAGATTTAGGAGGATGAGACAGCCTGGCTGGCAGCCTTAGCACGTGTGTAGGCCTTGATGGACAGACAGGAGGCCTAGCTGCCCCACGTGCTGGAGTAACTTTGTCCACTGGTATGGTGTCAGGCAAATCTTGGGCTTCAGTTTCAGGAGGAAAAAACACCGGCTCCGGGGCCGAAGAGTGTGGTAAAGCGGTGTCGGCGGCCTGGAGCGGTTGAATTACCGCCTCCGTAGAGACAGATGCACTCGCGGTAGGCTTAGGCGTGGTGTCGGTGGAAGTCACAGGCCGCGAAGGTCGGTCCCGGTCCTTCCGTTTTTTGGAAACGTGTGCTGTCGCAAGTTCCGACGGCATGATATAGGAGAAATTTTCCCCCAAAAAATCTTCAGCAAATTCTGCCCGGCGCCCAAGTGTGCGCTTGTTGAAGCGAGCACAGGCAGCGACGTCGTGGTCTGGGCCGAGGCGGGGAAGGCAGTAAGAATGGAAGTCCTTATGAGGTATTTGTTTACCACAAGACAAACAATTAACTTTTTCAGTTTTGTCTGACATCGGCTGAGGCAAGAAAAGGTTCCCTAACGGGGTACTTAGCTTTTTGAGGACTTCGGTATCTGAAAACACAGGAGCTGGCCGACCGGCACTTGCAAACTGCTTCTGCTTCGGGCACCGCGCGGCAAGAAAGACTGAAGATGGCGATGACTGATGATTTTATACCCCAGCCGCTCTGACATAGGGGAAGAGGCGACATCAGCCGACGCCGGACCCGGACTTTGGAGTCCGGCCGACCGAAGGGCTGCCTGAGGCAGGACAACCCATATGTCAGGACTGCAGTTGCATTCTTGGACATCCCTGTAGTACCTGTCCGGCTTAACAGGAGCTGGAGGTAAGGAGTCTGGTCAGACTGGACTCTGAAAATACATCTACAATGTCCAACAGGTGGAATAGCTAGGGGTCTGTGTTGTCATAGTAAAAGGAAGTCTGAGCCTTTTCTTAGATTCTGAAAAATCTTAGCTCTCCCAGTGAAAATGCTCTCATGGTATGCAAGGTTTCCCCAAAAGAGTAATCCTCAGGAGGAGAGGCTGAAGGGATAGATTCTTCAGCATCAGAATCCTCATAGGGAGGAAGAGTATTTCTGATCAGAAGAGTAATCAGATGAAATGGAAACCTGATCTGAAGATTCATATTCTGTCTCTTGCCTAGGCCTTTTATCCGGTGGGTGATGGGAACCCCTGATCAAAGTCAGTCTTCGGCCATTTTGAGAATCTGTTTTTTGGGCATGGAGGCCTGTCCATAAGGCTGTTGTACTTGTTTTTTGTCTTTAAAGGTGCTTTAGTCTGCCTTTGAAGCTGAAGTCATTTTTAATGTATAACTGAGTAGGTCTGAAAACACCCTCAGAAGCAGATGCCTGCTCAGCAGCTCTGGACCCATCTGAGGGAATAGTCTCCGAAGATCCAATACCTTGAGCTTCCAGCGGCCTAGTCGACTCCACGTGGGAGTCTGTAGCGGCCTGCGGGTCTAAAGTAGCGGGAGTCGGGGGCTGCGAAGGCGCCTCACTGAGAACCGGCGACTGGCTTAGAACAGTCTGTTTTGGACCTCTGATGCCTGTCCTTTTCTCAGTTTTGAATTCCGGTAGTCGGATGACTATCAGACGACATCGTATAATTAAATCTTCTGCCAAAATAGTGCAATGCAAAATCGTACCGACGCTTGTGTGCTGGTTAAATCTAGCACTAAACAGACAACTAGCAACGTCGTGGTCAGGGTTTGGGCAAGGAATACAGTAAGAGTGAAAATCCTTATGAGGTATTTGCTTCCCACAAGAAATACAATTAACTTTTTCTGACAGTCTGAAGCAAGAAAAAAGTTTCCCCAACGGGGTACTTAGCTTTTAATGAAGACTTTGGATCTGAAATTCGAACACGAAAATCTCAGGAGTCGGCTGACCGGCACTTGCGAATTGCTTATGTTTCGGGCACCGCACTGCAAGAAAGACTTAAGAAAATGGCATCGGATGCATCTTTTATACCCCTGGCGCACTGACGTCAGGGAAGAGGCAACAGCAACAGACGCTGGAGCTAGACTTTGGAATTCAGGCCGACTGAGGGTAGCCTACCAGCAAGATAACAAGTGTAATGACTGCAACAGTGAAACACGAAGAACATCAGCAGTGGCAAAGCCTGCTCTGGATTTAGAGAAGAGATAAATGGTAATGTTTGGTGAACGTATGAACTGAGCTCCAGATAGCTTCTAGAATGTCTAGAAGGAACCCCTCAGAAAGGCTGCAGAAGTAGATGCAGCCCTGGTGGAATGGGATCTGATCCCCTTGGGGACAGGTTTACCATGGTGCATGTAGCAGGAATGAATACAGTGGCTTAACCATTTTGAAATAGTCTGCTTTGAAATAGCCTTCCCCACTGCCCCTGCACAAATGCCACCATTAATTGCTCAGATTTTGTCCTGTTTAAGTAGAATCTTAGTTGTCTGTGTACATCCAATGAATGCAGAATCTGCTCACCACTGTTCTGTGGATTTGGGAAGGTTGGCAGATGAATGGTCCGATTAAGAGCCACACTAGACATCACTTTAGGTAAAGGATGGATTGGTCCCAGAGAGCCACCATGTGCGGGTAAAATCTAATAAAAGGCTTCACTGCCATGAGAGCCTGTAGTTCTGAAATCCTTCTAGCTGAAATGACTGCTAAAAAGAAAACCTGCCTTCCAAAAGAGAAATTTTAGGTCTGCAGTAGCAACTGGCTCAAAAGGAGGTAGAGTGACTTTTTCCAACACATAGAGGTCCCATGCGGGAGTTGGTGCTCTCCTGGGAGGTCTTAAATTTTTCGCCCCTCTGAGGTACTGCTTAAGCAGGGGATGAGAAAAGAGGGGAGGCTCTGTACTGTAATGAGCTGAAATGGCAGAGGCATGGATTTTGATGGAAGAAAATGATAGGTCCTTGTGAAGCATCTGTTGAATATTGCAGAATCTGAGGAATATTGGGCATTGCTGTGCTTATTCCTTGTGTTTGGTTCCAGGCACAGAATCTTTTCCATTTGAAAAGCATAAGATTTCCTAGTACTAGGCCTTCTAGCCTCCAAAATATCCACATGTTTGCTGAGAGATTCAACTGGTGAAATTAGTTGATTAGCCACGCTGCAAGATTCAGAGTTTGGAGCAGAGTATACAGAATTTCATAGTTCTGCTGAGACAGTAGATGAGGTGTAGGAGGCAGGTACCACGGAGGAAGCTGCGACATTGCATAGGAGCAGGTACCAGTGTTGGCGAGGCCAGTCTGGAGCAATCATTTTTGTTTTTTCCTGTCTGACTTAGTAAGACCTTGGAGGGCAGAGGGGGAAAGGACTAGATTGATAGGTTCTTCCAGCTGAAGGATACAGCATCCATTTTCCAAGCGGTTTTGTGATGAATTCTTGTGCAGAATTTGTCCAACTGAGTTTTGGGGTGAGGCAAAAAGACCTATGTCTGGGCTCCCCCATTTGCGTGTCAACATGCTGAAGATTTGTAGATCCAATTTCCATTCATGTGGGTCCTTAAGATTTCGGCTTAGTCTGCCAGAATATTTTGCTTTCTGGTCAAGAATTGAGCCGGGAGATGTATTTGGTAAGTCAAGGCAGTGTTCCACAAAGCCATAGCTAGTCTGCAAAGGGGGCAGGAATAGGTACCCCCCCCGCTTATGTACCACATGACTGTGGTGTTGTCTACCAGTAGTTGTCCTGGATGAAGACTGTCCTTGAAAGCTGTCTGAGCATTCTGTACAGCTAGCATCTTTCTGGTTGATATGTAGGTGCACTTGATTTGGGCTCCATTCAGCCTGAATGGATCTCCCTGCCAGATGCCCCCCACCCCCAAGCATAATCTGATGGGTCTGTAGTCAGGGTTTGGGTGGCAGGGGGTTGAATGAATGAGGGTCCCTTGTTTTGGTGGCAGGCTTCTGCCCACGATAGAAACTCTTGCTGCAGGCAAGGAATGATAGGAATCATTGTTTCCAGGCTGTGACAATGTTAACTCCATAAGCTTTTTAGGTACCACTAAAGTTTCTTCACATGCAGTCTTGCATATGGAATTAGAATGCAGGAAAGCCATGAACCCCAAGGCCTGCAGAATTTGTCTTGCAGACAGCTGGCTTTTTGTGGCTACTTGTTTGAAGCAAGTCATCAATTGAATTTGTTTTTCTGGCATAAGGCAAGTCATCTGGGCAATTTTATTCAAGCTTGCACCCAGGAATGTAATTTGAGAGGGTACCAGTTGTGATTTTTCATTCATGGTGTACCCCAGACAAGTTAGAAGTTTTTTTTTTACAAACGCCAGACGTTTTAGAAGAGTGTCCTTGTTTACTGCCTGAATTGGACAATCGTCCAGGTAAGGATAAATTTGAATGTTTCTTTATCCGCAAAATGCAATTACTGGTGCCAGGCACTTTGTGAAGACAATGGCCGCAGTAGATAAGCCAAAGGCAGTGCAGAGAACTGGTAATGCAAATAGCCTGCTTTGAAGCGGAGGTATCTTTTACAATATTCCCCGACTGGGATGTGCAGGTAAGCCTCTTAAGTCTAGAGTCAACCAGGCATCCTTGCCTAGCACAGGCAATAACTGTTGTAGAGTCAGCATCTTGAATTTTGGAATGTCCAGGAAAGTGTTTAGAATGGATAGGTCCAGAATTGGACGTCATTATTTGTCTTTCCTGGGTACCAGGAAAAGTGTTGAATAAAAACCTTGTCCCTTTTCTGGTACTGGTTGAATATCCCCCATATTCATGAGGGACATAACTTGTTTCTGGGCCTCTGCCCACTGATTCAGATCTGGCCATCTGTTTGGGATTGGCAAAGTGTGGAAATGAAATCTGTATCCCTGGGATACTATATTTAGAACCCACTTGCCTTGGGTAATTAGTTACCAGTTGTGTGCATGAAGTGCCAGTTTTGTGCATGAAGTGCCAGTTTTCCCCCAAAGGGACAGCCAAAAGATAAGTGCTTGGTGATTGCAGAGGAAAGTCATTGAGACTGTTTATCGTAGGAAGGTGCCTTGTTACTTCCAGATTTGGAGGTGGAGGCACCCCATTGTTTTATTCTACAAGTTCCTTATGACTGAAACATGGAACCTTTGGAGTGTCTGGGTTTGGCCTGAGCGGCTCTGGTGGGTAATGGAAAGGACGAATTCTTAGTAGGCCAGTGCCTACTGAACCTGGGTGGCTGCACTTGTAGGAAATATTTTACGGTTTGCATAGATTTAGCTTCATCTTCCATTTTTCAAAACTTCTGCCTTACCAGACTGTCCTGTTGTAAAGGACCATCCAACAATTTTGCTTTAACATGATCAGGCAGATTTTGCTCCTTGAGCCAAGCAAGCCTTCTCATCACAGATCTAGTTACAGCGGCCCTGCAAGACTCCTCCAAGGAATCAAAACCACATTGCAAAGTATGCTTGGCAACCTGTTCAGCTGAATGCAATAAATTCTGCAACTCTATTTTCCACACAGTTAGAAATCATCATTTTCTGTTTAAGTAATCCCATGACATGCTGCTGATATTTAAGCATATGAAATTGACAGTTTAAAGCCCTAATTGCCAAGGTTGCAGAGGTGTAAACCTTCTTACCCCACCTATCCAGCGCCCTGGAGTCTCCATCAGAAGGGGTAGGATTTTTAGCAAAAGCCTTAACGCCCTTGGGACCCTGACAAATGGTTTCAGGGTCAGCAGTAGGGTTTTTAGAGAGGAATGTGTGGAAGTCAGGAACTCACTCTGCCTTACTAGGAGCTGGAGGCAGGGAATCAGGAGCCATGCTGGATGCTGAGAAAATGTCTAAAACAGGAGGTATAGCAAAAGGCCTATGCTGAGGAAGGAAATCCCTAAGCCTCTTTTTAGATTCTGAAAAATCCCGACTCCCAGTGAAAGTGTTCCCTTAAGGTATGCAAAGTTTCTCAAAGAAAAATCCTCTGGAGAGGCAGAAGGGATGGAATCTTCTGCATCAGAGTCCTCATAAGGTGGAACAGATAATTCCTGATCAGAAGGGGAATCGGAAGAAATAGAAGCCTGATTTGATGATTCAGTCAGTGCCTTGCCTAGGCTTCTCAGCAGCAGGGGATGGGAACCCCTGATCAAGGTAATCAAATCCTCAGCCATTTTTGATTACTTGTTTTTTAGGCATAGGGGTCTGTGCATGTGGCCCAAGCGTCTTTTTTTTTTAGACGCAAGTTTAATTTGGCCTAGGTTTTGAAGATGGTGGTCGTTTAATATACAAATCTTTAGGCCTGAAAACACCCTCCACAGCCGGTGCCTGCTCAGCAGCTCTGGACCCATCCAAGGTAGAGACATCCGTGGGTTTAATACAGAGCGTCTCGTGGCATACCGAACTCCGAATGGGACTCTGTAGAGGCCTGCGAATCAAAAGTAGCAGGTATCAGGGGCTGCGAAAACACCTCAATGAGTACTGGCAACTGGCTTAGGAGAAGCTTAGTCTGTTTTGGACCCAGATGGCCTCTGAGTTTATGTATTGCGGCAGTCTGATTGCTAACCAACGACATTTCTGGATAGTTGATTCTTGAGCCAAAATATTTTGATGCAAAAATATACAGACGCTTAGTGTGTTGGTTAAATTTAGCACAAAACCGACAGCAAGGCACGTTGCGGTCAGGGCCTAGGCAAGGAAACAGTACAAATGAAAATCCTTGAGATATTTGCTTCCCACAAGTAATACAATTATTAACTTTCACCGACATCGGTAAGGAGCAAGAAAAAGTTTCCCCAACGGGGTACTTGGCTTTAGGTTGCAGACTTCGGTTCTGAAACAAACAATTACAGGAGTCTGCTGACTGGCACTTGCGAACTGCTTCTGCTTCAGGCACCGCGCAGCAAGACTGGTGAAAATGGAGTCTGCTGCATGTTTTATACCCCTGACGACCTGACGTCATGGAATAAGGGACAGCAACAGCCGCAGGACCCAAAACTTTGTTAAGGCCGACAGAGCAACCTGCCAGCAGATTACCCAAATGTAATGACTGCAACAGTGAAACACGAAGAACAGACAGAGGAATGTCATGGTCTGGGCCTAAAAAGGTGACCAAGAATGAAAATCGGAGGTATTTGCTTTCCACAGGAAAGACAACTTTTTCTGACATCGGTTAGAGGAAGTACAGTTTTGTACCTACCATAAATGTAGATGTTAGAGTGCAGTCACTGCTGCAGTCATTACACTTGGGTTATCCTGCCATCAGGCAGTTCCCCAGCCAGCCTGAGTTCCAAGTCTTGGTCTGGCGTCGGCTGCTGTCGCCTCCACCCCGATGTCAGTGCGACAGGGGTATACAAGATGCAGCAGACGCCATTTTCTTCAGTTTTTCTTGCCCCAGATGTCAGGTGCCCCCAAATAGGTACGCAATTTAAATTGCTAATAAAACATACATAAAAATGCAAACATACTTTCAGCTATGAGCAAATACTCCCCATAGGTAGTAAAAGGTAGAGAAACTAGGTACGTACTAGCCAGTAAGAGGGGAAGGAGGGAGGGTAAAACCTGGACTGCAGCAGTGTCTACACTATCTACATTTATGGTAGGTACAAAAAGTACAGTTTTGTACCTACCATAAATGTAGATGTCCGAACTGGATAGCATCTGCAGTCATAACAGCTGGGTTGTCCTGTCGTCAGGCAGCCCTTCAGTCGGCCGGATTCCAAAGTCCGGGTCCGGCTTCGGCTGATGTCGCACTTCACCCGACGTCATCTCTGTTGGTCTTCGGGTATAAAGGCATCAGCCTACGCCATTTTCCTCAGTGTTTCTTGCCCCAGATGCCAGAAGCCCTCTTGAAGGCTAAAATTTTGGATAGATGCCAATGTTTCCAAAAGGATAGAGGTAAACACAAAAATAAGCATGTATGTACATATATACAAACAAATACACCATAAAAGACTCCCCCCCATCAGCTAGCTATTAGGAGGGTAAACACCCTAGGAGTACCTCAGAGGGGAAGGAGGGAGGGTAATCCTGACTGCAGATGCTATCCAGTTCGGACATCTACATTTATGGTAGGTACAAAACTGTACTATGTCCTTCATGGATGCATCTGCAGTCATAACAGCTGGGTAGAATACCATAGCCAACTAGGGGAGGAGGATAAAAGTAGATTATGGTGAGTTTAGGATCCCTTGCAGTACAGCAGTGGCAAACCCTGCTCGGGATCTGGAATATAGAGGCAAATTATAATGCTTGGCAAATGTATGCACGGAGGTCCAAGTAGCCGCCTCAATAATGTCTTTGGTAGCCACTCCTCGTAAGAAGGCTGTGGTAGTGGCTGTTGCCCTTGTATAATGAGGTCTTATGTTCTGTGGAATTGGTTTTCCATGGAAGGAGTAACAGAATCGTATGCAATTTCCTATCCATTTGGAGATTGTCTGTTTGGAAATAGCTTTTCCTTCCCTTCCTGTTGCATAGGCCACAAAAAGTTGGTCAGTCTTTTTGCTGCTTTTGGTTCTGTCCAAGTAGTAGCGTAGCTGTCTATGTACATCCAAGGTATGCAGTATTCTTTCCCCTCTGTTTTGTGGGTTGGGAAAGAAGGTAGGTAGGTGGATTGCCTGGTTTAAAGACACTCTGGATACCACCTTAGGCATAAATGTTGGATTAGTCCTCATGGACACTATCTTGGTGGAAGATTAGGAAGGGTTGTACTGCCATTAAGGCCTGTAGTTCTGAAACCCTCCTTGCTGAAGTAATTGCCAGTAGGAAAGCAGTTTTCCATGACAGGTGTTGTAGGTCTGCTGTTGCTGCTGGTTCAAAGGGTGATAGTGTCAACTTTTCTAGTACGAAGTTTAAGTCCCAAGCTGGTAATGGTAGTTTCCTTGGAGGTTTTACATTCTTGATTCCTCTGAGGAACTGCCTGAGCAAAGGGTGTGAAAAAACAGGTGGATCAAAGCTGTATTCTGCTGAAATAGCTGATGCATGTATCTTGATGGAGGAGTAGGACAGGCCTGAATGGAGAAGTTCGGCCAGATACTCCAGAATGTTAGGCATATCTATGTTTGACACATCTTTTCCTCTTTTAGAACTCCAAATGACAAACCTTTTCCATTTTCCAGCGTAGTTCCTTCTTGTTGAAGGTCTGCGTGCTTCAAGAATAATGTCTAACTCTTTGGGAAAGTTCTTGATTAGCTGCTGCTATGTGATGTTCCATGCAGTCAGTTGTAACGTTTTTAGGTTTGGATGTATGGTGCTGTAGTTGTTCTGAGTTAGCATCAAAGGCATCAGGGGTATTGGCCACATATTGTTCCGAGACAAGCTCCTCAGCAGTGGGTACCAGTGCTGTCT
This sequence comes from Protopterus annectens, assembly GCF_019279795.1. Taxonomy (NCBI): domain Eukaryota; kingdom Metazoa; phylum Chordata; order Ceratodontiformes; family Protopteridae; genus Protopterus; species Protopterus annectens. The sequence goes on from NC_056743.1 coordinate 786,863,022, forward strand.
TGGCCAGTTTGGAGCTATCAGGATTATCCTTGGATGTTCTTCCTTGATTTAGTAGTACTTTGTGTATCAAGGGAAGAGGTGGGAATGCATATGCTGTTAGGCCTTTCCAGCTGAAGGAGAGCGAATCCACTTTCCATGCTAGTGGGTGGAATGTCCTTGTGCAGAATTTTTTGAGCTGGTGATTGTGAGGTGATGCGAATAGATCTCTGAGGCATTCCCCATTTCTTTGAGATGGTCTTGAAGATGTCCGGGTGCAGGTGCCATTCGTGGGCACCTGATGTGGTTCTGCTTAATATGTCTGCTAGAGTATTTTCTTTTCCTGGTACAAATATTGCCTGTAGCTGGATGTTGTAGCTGAGTGCCAGGGTCCACAGCTCCAAAGTCATTCTGCATAGGGGGTATGAATGAGTGCCTCCCTGTTTGTTGATGTAGCACATGACTGTGGTGTTGTCTGTCCTTATCAACTGGCCCTCTGAGAAATGGTCTGAACTTTTGGATTGCCATTTTTACGGCCAGCATTTCTTTTAGGTTGATGTGCAGGTGAAGTTGATCCTGAGTCCACAATCCTTGCACGCATTTGTCCAGCATATGGGCCCCCCATCCTAGGTCTGAAGCGTCTGTTGTGATGTTCTGGCTTGCTTGACATCTGCAAAAGGGAAGGCCTGGGTTGGACTGGCATGCCTGAGCCCACCATAGGAACTCCTGTTTTAAGCATGGAATTAGTGGGATTTCTGTTTCTAGGCTGTGTCTGTGTTGGGACCATAAATTCCTTAGGTACCACTGTAGTTTTCTCATATGTAGTCTGGCAAATGGGACCAAGATTATGCATGATGCCATGAAGCCCAAGGCCTGCAGTACCTTTCTTGCTGTTAACTTGTTCAGTTTTGTTAGTGCCAAGAAGTAAAGAGGGAGTTCTTTTTGTTTTTCTGTAGTTAGGAATGCCATTTGTCTTACTGTGTCCAATTCCGCTCCCAAGAATGTCCTTGTTTGGGATGGTATCAGCCTTGACTTTTGTAAATTGACTGTGTATCCCAGTGCTTGTAGCAAGTAAATGACCCTTTGTAAATCTGCTGTCAACTTGCTTTTGTTGTCCCCTTGTAGCAGGCAGTCGTCCAGGTATGGGTAAATTTGAATTCCTGTAGTCTGCAATGGGCGATTACTGATGCCAGGCATTTTGTGAATACTCTGGGCGCAGTAGATAAGCCAAAAGGCAATGCTGAGAATTGATAGTGCTCTGATCCTGCAAGAAATCTGAGGTATCTTCTGCAGATTGGTCGAATGGGGACGTGCAGGTATGCCTCCTTGAGATCTAGAGTTACCAGCCAACACTCCTTGCCCAGCATGGGAAGAAGTTGCTGTAGGGTCAGCATTTTGAATTTTGGGACAATGATGTATGTATTTAAGGTGGACAGGTCGAGAATTGGTCTCCAACTTTTTCCGTTTCTTGGCACTAGGAATAGTCTGGAGTAGAACCGCTTTCCTTGCTCTGCTGTTGGCACTTTTTCCACAGCTCTCATGTTTGCTAACTCCATTATCTGTTGTAGAGCCTCTGTTTTTTGATTTGGAGGTAGATTTGGCATTACTCTTTTGACTGGTAAAGTGTGGAAGTGGAATCGGTAACCTTGATCTATGGTTTGTAAAATCCACTTGTCTTTTGTTATGTGGTGCCAGTTCTTTGAAAATAAGGTTAACTTTCTGCCTAGAGGAGCTGCTATTTGTTCCCTGGTAGGCGGATTTAGGATTAAGTCACTGCGGCTGTGTTGATGTAGTGGCAGTGGTTGTGTCTGTGCCTCTGTTGTTACCTTGCCACTGTCGTCCTCTGTAGGCACCTCCTCTGGATTGGTTTCTGCCTCTGGAACGTCTATTCCTGCCCCTTTGAAATCTTGTGGAGTCAGGAAAGGACCAATTTTTGGCAGGCCAGTTCCTGCTAAACCTTGGGGGTTGAACCTGCAGGAAATCTTTAACAGTTTGAACTGATTTTGCCTTTTCTTCCATTTTCTTCATAACCTGCTGGGCAGGTGCACCAAACAAACTTGTCTTATCCATAGGAGCATCTAGCAACTTAGCTTTAACATGATCCGGTAGAGCTTGCTCCTTTAGCCATGCATGCCTTCTTATCACTGTGCCAGTCATGGCTGATCTAAATGAAGCCTCCAGTGCATCATAGCCACATTTTAAGGAATGGTTACTAACCTGTTGTATGTTATTTACCATTTCTAATACATATTTCTTGTCAAGAGATTCATCAGTGGTTAGCTTTTTAGTTAACTGATCAAGCATAAACTCTTGGTATTGTATCATGTGAAACTGACAGTTTAAAGCTCTAGCTGAGAGAGTAGCTGAAGTGTAAACCTTTTTACCCCATCTGTCTAATGACCTTGCTTCCCTTTCAGAAGGAATAGGGTTTTTAGCTATGGTCGCGGCTACTGCCTTGGGACCCTGGGATATAGTTTCGGGGTCTGCAAGTGGGGCCTTGTAAAGGTGGTGATGAGTATCTGGCACCCTGTAAAATCTGTCTGGTTTGGCAGGGGCTGGGGGTAATGAATCTGGAGCAGAGCAGACATCATTGAAAGCATCATCTACCACAGAGAGAACAGGAGGTATAGCTAAGGGCCTGTGCTGTGGAAGGTGTAGAAAGGTTCTAAGCCTTTTTCTGGAATCTGAAAAATCTTGTTGCTGCCATTGGAAAGTACAGTTTTGTACCTACCATAAATGTAGATGTTCGAAGATCCACATTGCTGCAGTCCTTACACTTGGGTATAGCGCTGTCCTCGGTCGGCCCGAATACCAAAGTATATGGCTGACGCCGGTCATGGCGCATTAAACTGACGCCAGGACGTCAGGGTATAAATGCGCATGACCGACGTCATATCCTCAGTCTTTTCTTGCCCCAGATGTCAGAAGACCCTAAACAGGGTAAAATCAAAAAATTACCAAACACTAAACACCCCCACACCCAAACTATGTACAACTTCTAACAATTATCTAATAAAGTACTAACCTAACCACACAACCACCCCTAAACACAGAGGGGACGGAGGGAGGGTAAATTGGACTGCAGCAATGTGGATCTTCGAACATCTACATTTATGGTAGGTACAAAACTGTACTATGTTCTTCATCTCACATTGCTGCAGTCCTTACACTTGGGTAGATTCCCAAAGCAGAGGTAAGGGAGGATGGCAAATCAAATAGAAGCAGGAGCTGTCAAAATGCCCTGTAGAATAGCAGTGGCAAACCCAGCCCTAGATTTAGAGTAGAGGGGAAGGTGGTAGTGCTTAGAGAAAGTATGTACTGAACTCCAAGTGGCTGCCTCCAAAATGTCCTTAGTTGACACTCCCCTTAGAAAGGCTGTAGAGGTGGCAGTAGCCCTAGTGGAATGAGGTCTGATCCCCGTTGGGATCTGCTTGCCATGCTGAGAATAACAAAAAGAAATGCAAAACCCAATCCATTTAGAAAGAGTTTGCTTTGACACAGGCTTGCCCTGAGTACCTAAAGCAAAGGAAACAAACAACTGTTGCGACTGCCTGAAACCCTTAGTCCTATCTAAGTAGTAGCGTAACTGTCTGTGCACGTCCAAAGTATGCAAGATCTTTTCCCCCCTGTTTTGGGGGTCTGCATAAAAGGTAGGTAAATGAATAGACTGGTTTAAGGACACACTTGAGACCACCTTAGGCATAAAGGAAGGGTTAGTGCGTAAAGATACCCTATCCTTATGGAAGATCAAGAACGGCTCAACAGCCATAAGGGCCTGCAACTCAGAAACCCTTCTTGCAGAGGTAATGGCCAACAAAAAAGCAGTCTTCCATGACAAATATTTTAACTCAGCCGTAGCTGCAGGCTCAAAAGGTGGCAGAGTGAGCTTTTCCAACACATAATTGAGGTCCCAAGCTGGGGTAGGAGCTCTTCGTGGAGGTCTTATGTTCTTTGCCCCTCTGAGAAATTGCTTGAACAACGAATGAGAAAACAAAGGTGGATCACAGTCATAGTGAGCTGAAATTGCTGCAGCATGAATTTTAATGGAAGAGAAGGACAAACCCTTGTCCAATAACTCAGTAAGATATAGAAGAGCCACACTTAAGTCAGGCTCAGAAACATCCACACACTTTGCTGCACTCCAAAGCAAAAATCTCTTCCACTTGTCCGCATATACTTTCCTTGTACTGGGTCTCCTAGCTTCCATAATCACATTCAAAACTTGTTGAGGAAGTTGAGCCCTGCTATGAGCTAAAACAGGATATGCCATGCTGTGAGATGAAGAGAGTGAAGCTTGACATTGAGTAAATGACCGTCCTTTTGAGATAACAGTTGAGGAATCAAAGGCAGGGGCCACGGTGGTTTCCTTATTAGATTTCTCAATAGTGGGTACCAATGCTGTCGGGGCCAATCTGGAGCTATCAGGATCATTCTTGGTTTGTCCTGGCTTACCTTTAGCAGAACCTTTAGAAGTAGAGGAAGTGGTGGAAAGGCGTATACATGAAGATTTTTCCAACTGAAAGAAAGAGCATCCGTTTTCCAAGCTGCCTGGTGTATCCTTTTTGTGCAAAACTTTGGCAGCTGGTGGTTTAGAGGAGAAGCGAACAGATCTATGTCTGGTGTTCCCCATGACACTGTTACTTGCTGAAATACCTGAGGATCCAGTTTCCACTCGTGGGGATCCATGATTTGCCTGCTTAACACATCTGCTAAGGAGTTCTGCACCCCCGGCAGAAACCTTGCCTGAAGATCCAGTTGTAGACAGAGCAGTTTCCCATAGAATCATTGCTTGTCTGCATAGAGGGTAAGAATGTGTACCCCCTTGCTTGTTGATGTACCACATGACGGTTGTGTTGTCTGTTAGAATCAACACCTGTCCTGGAAGAAGTAATTCCTTGAAAGCTGTTAATGCAAACTGGACTGCTAACATCTCCTTTAGGTTGATATGTAGATGTTGTAGTCTGGCAGGCCACTTGTCCTGTATCCATTTTCCATTGAGATGAGCCCCCCAAGCTTTGTCTGAGGCATCTGTTGTTAGAATCTGACTTGCCTCCGGCCGGGTCACAGAAAGTCCCTTGTTTAGGTGACATTGCTGAGCCCACCACAAGAATTCCTTTTGGATGCAAGGTATTATTGGAATGACAGTGTCCAGATCGTGGCAGTGCTGTGTCCATAGATTCTTGAGATACCATTGTAGCTTCCTCATATGCAGTTTGGCATTGGGAAGCACCAGAATACAAGATGCCATGAACCCTAAGGCTTGAAGGACTGTCCTTGCAGTCAGCCCGGACTGATGTGATAGTTGTTGGAAGTAAAGGGAAAGATTCTTTTGTTTGTCCGGGGTCAAGAAGGCCATCTGGGCTGCTGTATTCAGTCTCACACCCAGAAAGCACATGTCCTGAGAGGGTACTAGACTGGACTTTGTTTCGTTCACAGAATACCCTAGGCATCTTAGCACTGTTATCACATACTTTAAATGCTGTAGAAGTTCGTCCTTGCCCTGAGCCAGAATCAGGCAATCGTCCAAATAAGGGTAAATCTGTATTCCTTTCCTTCTGAAAAAAGCTATCACTGGAGCCAGGACCTTTGTGAATACTCTGGGAGCAGTGGATAAGCCAAAGGGCAATGCAGAGAATTGATAGTGTGAATCTCCAGCTCGAAAACGCAGATACTTCCTGCAGCCTAGAGTGATAGGGACATGAAGGTAAGCCTCTTGGAGATCCAAAGTTACCATCCAGTGATCCTTGCCCAGGAGGGGTAAAAGCTGTTGCAATGTCAGCATCTTGAACTTGGGGATGTCCAGAAAGGTGTTGAGGATAGACAAATCCAGAATTGGTCTCCACGTGTTCCCCTTTTTTGGTACTAGGAATAGGCGAGAGTAAAATCCTAGGCCCCTTTCTGCCATAGGCACTGGTTGTATGGCCCCTATCTGTGTCAATATGGATATTTGTCTGTGAGCTTCCAATTTGTGTTGGGCGGAATATCTGGCATGCCCTTGAACGGTGGTAAGGTATGGAAATAAAATCTGTAACCGTGGTGAATGATATCCAATACCCATCTGTCTTGGGTAATTAAACTCCAGTTCTCTTTGAAAAGTGTCAGTCTTCCTCCTAAAGGTGCTGCGACGTGAAGGTTCTGGCAGTTGAAAAGGTAGGTCATTGGGTCTGTCTACGAAAGGGCTGACCCCTGCCCTCCCCTGAAGACTGTGCAGGTGAGCCCCTGTCCTGGATCTAAAGGAACCCTGAGCTCTGCCCCTAGCACGCCTAGACCTACCCCTAGACTGGGAATCATAAGAAGGGTATGTCCACGCCTTGCTTGGCCAGTTTCAGCTAAACTTTGGTGGTTGAACCTGTAAAAAATCTTTAACAGTGTGCATAGATTTAGCTTTGTCCTCCATTTTCTTTAAAACTGCTTCAACAGGCTAACCAAACAACACATCAGATTGTAAAGGGCATCCAAGATCCTTGACTTAACATGTTCAGCTAAATTCTGATCACGTAACCAGGCGTGCCTGCGAAGGACAGTACCAGTGGCAGCCACCCTGGAAGAGGCCTGTACAGCATCAAAACCACATTGTAAGGAATGCTTACCCACCTGCTCAGACACATGTACCAGATCTTGTAACTCCTTACATTCAATACCTTCTGCCAGAGCATCTACCTTAGACTTTAACTGTGAAAGGAGATAGATTTGATATCTCAGCATGTGGAATTGACAATTTAAAGCCCTCATGGCTAAAGTTGAGGAAGTATACACTTTCTTACCCCATCTGTCTAAAGCTCTTGCCTCTTTGTCCTGAGGAACTGGATTTTTAGCCACAGAAGCCTTAACCCCTTTAGGCCCCTGAGTAACTGTCTCTGGATCTGCCCTAGGGCTTTTAAAAGATACTTGTGAGCTTCAGGCACCCTATAGTATCTGTCCGGTTTAACAGGAGCGGAGGTAAAGAATCAGGGTTAAGGGAAGCCTCTGCAAAAACATCTTCCACCACAGAAAGAACAGGGGTATAGCTAAAGGCCTATGCTGAGGTAAAACAAAAATTCCTTAGTCTTTTCCTGGAATCAGAGAAATCCTGACCTTCCCATTTAAAATGTTCCCTCATGGCATGGAGAGTCTCTGAGAATGAGAAATCCTCAGGAGGAGAAGCAGTAGGGGTGGAGTCATCCACATCAGAATCAGAATAATGAGAAAACTCCTGTAAATCCTCAGCCGAAGACTCAGAAATATCAGAATCCTGTTCAAAATTCCCAAATTCAGGATCCACCCTAGGCCTTTTGTCAGGAGGGGGCATAGAACCCCTAATCAGAGTAATTAAATCTTCAGCCATCTTAAGCATATGTCTCTTGGGCACAGGGCCTGAAGTACTAGGAGGAGCACCTGCTACAGCTGAACCTGGCCTACTCTTGGAAGAAGCCTTTGTAACAGTAGGGAAGGCCTAACCACCTTAGGCAGAGAGGGGAGAACAGCTACCTGAGAAGCCCCTTCAGCCTGGCCTACCTCCTGTGAAGACACATCCTGTAACAACAAAGTCTCCCCCTGGGACTCTAGGGAAACTTCTGTTTGGGCCTCTGGCACAACCGTGCCCTCTAAAGAACCGGCGTCCGGTCGGCTGGTGTCTCTAACCTAGGCCTAGGTGTTTTGTCCTTGCGCTTCTTGAGGTAGCGGGCCGGAGCATCCGGCGGCATTTTGTAATTGCACCGCTTCGAAGACTAACCTAGCAGTCTAATCTCCTCTTTATGGTACGTTTGTTAAATCTAGCGCAAGAGGAACACCCAACCACGTCGTGCTCAGGCCCTAAACACGGTATACACAAGCTGTGGTAGTCCCTATGTGGTATCTGTTTCCCGCAAGAAATACAGTTATTTACTTTTTCTGACATCCGGTAAAATACTGAGGCAAGAAAAAACCAAAATATTCCCCAACGGGGTACTTAGCCAACTTGGATTCGGTCTGAAACTCCGGTTTCGGAAAATCTCAGGACGCCAACCTGCACTCGCAAATTTGCTTCTGCATCGGACCACGCGGCAAAAAAGACTGAGGATATGACGTCGGTCATGCGCATTTATACCCTGACGTCCTGGCGTCAGTTTAATGCGCCATGACCGGCGTCAGCCATATACTTTGGTATTCGGGCCGACCGAGGACAGCGCTATACCCAAGTGTAAGGACTGCAGCAATGTGAGATGAAGAACATCTGCTCTCGCATGGCATGTAAGGTTTCCCCAAAGGAGAATTCTTCTGGAGGGGAAGCAGCTGGAATGGATTCTTCAGCATCAGAATCTTCAAAATTGGAGAAAGGGGCCTCTGGCTGGTCAGTTATGTCTGATTCATCAGCAGAATCAGAGGACACTGGCTCAGGGGGCTCTGCCCTAGGTCTCTTCGCTGGGGGCTGAGAGGCCCTGTCTGGGTGAGATTGAGATCCTCTAATTAATGAAATTAAGTCTTCTGCCAAAGTAAGCATTTGAGAACTGGAAGAGGGCCTGGTTGAGGGAGGTTTAACAGGCACTGTTTTCTTAGTCTTGGCTGCTTTAGCCCTGGCGAAGTCCTTAATGGACATGGCTGGTGGAGGCCTAGCAGCACCACGTGCTGGTGTAGAGACATCCAAGGGAATGGTGTCTGATAAGTCAGTGGCAACCACCGTAGTGGATAAAATTTCTGAGGCCGATTCAAGAGTTGTAGCAGGGGCCTCAGCTGTAGAGATAGATTCGGCTGTACCTTGATCAGTTTTCTCTGTTTCGGCCGAAACCGAGACTCGCGGTTTGCTTAAGCATGGTTTCGGCCGAAACCGCGGACCGCGAGTGTCGGTCTTTATCTTTGCGTTTTTTGGCAGAAAGTGTAGTCGGAGGATCCGACGACATAATGTACGCAAAGTCAGAACCGAAAAACTGTTCTGCAACCTCCGACCGACCTAGCGTTCGTCGGTTGAGCAGCGCCAGGCCGAACAGGCTGCTACGTCGTGGGCTGGGCCTAAACAAGGCAGACAGTAAGAATGGAAATCTTTATGAGGTATTTGTTTCCCACATGTTAAACAATTATTAACTTTTTCTGACATCGGCTGAGGCAAGAAAGAGTCCCCAACGGGGTACTTAGCTTTAGAAGTCTTCGAAGTAGTATTCGGTAGAAGTAATCTCTGGATCCGACCGACCGGCACTTGCGAACAGCTTCTGCTTGGCGCCACGGCAAGAAAGACTGAGGAAAATGGCGTCGGCTGATGCCTTTATACCCGAAGACCAACAGAGATGACGTCGGGTGAAGTGCGACATCAGCCGAAGCCAGACCCGGACTTTGGAATCCGGCCGACTGAAGGGCTGCCTGACGACAGGACAACCCAGCTGTTATGACTGCAGATGCATCCATGAAGGACATCTGTACTATGTTCGTGTGACACTGCTGCAGTCATTACAATTGGGTAGAATCCCAAAGCTGAGGTAGGGTGGTTGGTTCTATAAGGCATTAGGGGTGGCTATAAGGCCCTGCAGCACTGCAGAGGCGAAGCCAGCTCTGGATTTAGAGTATAGAGGCAGATGGTAATACTCGGTGAAGGTATGCACAGAACTCCATGTTGCTGCTTCCAAAATATCCTTCGTAGGTACTCCTCTGAGGTAGGCAGTTCAAGTGGCTGTTGCCCTGGTGGAGTGAGATCTAATGATGTTAGGCACAGGTTTTCCATGGTGCGTATAGCAGAAACATATGCAATGTCCTATCCATTTGGAAATAGTCTGTTTTGAAACAGCTTTCCTCTGTGCTGCTGCAGCATATGCTACCAATAATTGCTCATTTTTTCTGAAAGCTTTGGTTTTGTCCAAAAAGTGTAAAGTACAGTTTTGTACCTACCATAAATGTAGATGTCCGATAGATATGCAACTGCAGTCCTTACATATGGGTTGTCCTGCCTCAGGCAGCCCTTCTGTCGGCCGGATTCCAAAGTCTGGGTCCGGCGTCGGCTGATGTCGCCTCTTCCCTGACGTCAGAGCGGCTGGGGTATAAAAGCATCAGGCGACGCCTTCTTCAGTGTTTCTTGCCCCAGATGCCCTCCAAGGAAGGCTAAATTTAGTGAATGGATAAAAATTCCAGACATGCAAAACAGTAATAAACAGATACACCATAACAGATATCCCCAGCTACTATGAAAAGGGGGTGAGTGGACCCTAAAAAAGAGAATTACAGAGGGGTAGGAGGGAGGGAAAACCCGACTGCAGTTGCATAGCTATCGGACATCTACATTTATGGTAGGTACAAAACTGTACTATGTCCTTCAAGAATGCAACTGCAGTCCTTACATATGGGTTGAATACCATAGCCAAGCCGGGGGTGGTAGGATCTAAGATAAGGATGGTGTAGCTAAAATGCCCTGCAGGACTGCAGAAGCAAAGCCTGCTCGGGATCTGGAATATAAAAGCAGGTTGTAATGTTTGGAAAATGTATGCACGGAGCTCCATGTAGCAGCTTCTAGAATGTCCTTTGTAGCCACCCCTCTTAGAAAAGCTGTGGAGGTGGCTGTCGCTCTGGTGGAGTGTGCCCTGATATTGGCTGGCACACCTTTTCCATGGAAAGAGTAGCAGAATCTGATGCAGTTTCCAATCCATTTTGAAATTGTTTGTTTGGAAATTGCCTTTCCTTGTACTCCAGCAGCGTAAGCTACAAATAACTGGTCAGACTTTGTTGGCCTTTGTTCTGTCCAAGTAGTAGCGCAATTGCCTGTGTATGTCCAATGTGTGCAGAAGCTTTTCTCCTTTATTTTGAGGATTGGGAAAGAAAGTAGGCAGGTGAATTGCTCGATTTAGAGAAACCCTGGATATCACTTTTGGCATGAATGAAGGATTGGTTCTTAAAGAGACTCTTATCCTGATGGAAAATGAGAAATGGAGGTACTGCCATGAGGGCCTGTATTTCTGAAACTAGTCTTGCTGAAGTGATTGCCAACAGGAAAACTGTTTTCCAGGAGAGAAATTGTAATTCTGAAGATGCTGCTGGCTCAAAAGGAGGAAGAGTTAATTTTTCCAAGACGAAGTTGAGGTCCCATGCAGGTACTGGTAGTTTTCTTGGAGGTTTAATATTCTTTATCCCTCTTAGAAACTGTCTTAGCAAAGGATGTGAAAACACAGGTGGATCACAGTTGTATTTTGCTGAAATTGCTGAAGCGTGTATTTTTATGGAAGAAAATGAAAGGCCATTGTGAAGCATTTCTGCCAAGAATTCTAGTATCTGTGGGATGCTCATTACTGATGCATCCTGACCCTTGTTGGCATTCCAGATGTTGAATCTCTTCCATTTGGCTGAAGAAGTCTTTCTGGTGGAAGGTCTGCGTGCTTCCAGTAAGATCTCTTGAACTTTTTTGGAGAGAGAGATTGGGGAGAAGTCATGGAACTCTCCAAGCTGTCAGTTGCAATGTTTGCAGGTTGGGATGAACAGTCCTGTAATTGTGCTGAGTTATAAGCAGAGGCCATTGAGGCAGGAGCCACGGCTTGGTGCGAATTATGCTCCTTAGTAATGGATACCAGTGCTGTCTTGGCCAGTCTGGAGCTATCAAAATGCCTTTCGGTTGTTCTGCTTTGATCTTCAGTAACACCTTGGTCATTAATGGTAGAGGTGGATATTCATAGATTGTTAGAGAATTCCAGCTGAAGGAGAGAGCATCCATTCTCCAGGCTTGAGGATGGTGTGTTCTTGAGCAGAACTTCAGATGATGGAGGTGTGAGGCAAATAGATCTATGTCCGGCCTTCCCCATGCACGAGTTAGTGAAAAAATGTCTGGATGCAACATCCATTTGTGCGGGTCCATAATGTTTCTGCTTAGACTGTCTGCCAGAACATTATCCTTGCCTGGGACAAACTGGGATTGCAACTGTATGTTCAGTTTCAGGGAATTTTCCCAAAGAGTCATTGCTAGTCTGCAGAGGGGGTAAGAATGGGTACCTCCTTGCTTGTTTATGTACCACATAACAGTGGTGTTCTGTCTTTATTAGCAGATGGCCTTGCTGAAGAAATTTTCCGAAGGCCTCGATTGCATGAATCACCGCCAACATCTCTTTTTGATTGATGTGCAGATGCAATTCTCGGGGTGTCCATTGCCCTTGAATGCATCTGCCCTCCATGTGCACCCCCCCATCCATGATCTGCGGAGTCTGATGTAATGGTTTGGCTTGCTTGAGGTTTGTTGCAAGACATGCCTTTGTTTATCTGGCTTGCTTGTGCCCACCACAAAAATTCCTTTTGTAGACATGGAATGAGTGGAATAATTGCTTCCAAGTTGTAGCTGTGTTGAGACCATAAACTTTTTAGGTACCATTGTAGTTCTCATGTGTAGTCTTGCCAGTGGAATCAGAAGAATGCAAGATGCCATGAAACCCAGGGCCTGCAGGATTTTCCTTGCAGTCATCTGGGTGTGCTTTGCTAGGCTTTTGAAGTAATGTTAATTGTTCTTGTTTTTCTTCTGTGAGGAAAGCCATTTGTGAATTTGTGTCCAGTTTGGCTCCTAGAAAAATTATTTGTTGGGATGGCAGTAGTATTGATTTTTGAATGTTGACTGTGTATCCCAAAGCCTGTAGTAAGTGAATGACATAGTCCAAGTGTCTTATCAAGGCTTGCTTGCCGTCCGCTTGTATAAGGGCAGTCGTCCAGGTAAGGATATATTTGTATCCCCTGAAGTCTGCAATGTGCAATTACTGATGCCAGGCATTTCGTGAATACTCTGGGCGCAGTAGATAAGCCAAAAGGCAATGCTGAGAATTGATAATGCCCTGACCCTGCAAGAAATCGGAGGTATCTTCTGCAGCTGTGACTGGGACATGCAGGTATGCCTCCTTGAGGTCCAGAGTAACCAGCCAAGACCCCTTGCCCAGCACGGGAAGAAGTTGCTGTAACGTCAGCATTTTGAATTTTGGCACAATGAGAAAAGTGTTTAGAGCGGACAAGTCCAGTATAGGCCTCCATTGCTTTTTTTTTTCCTTGGAATAAGGAACAGTCTTGAGTAGAATCCCTGGCCTTGTTCCTGAGGAGGAACCTTTTCTATTGCTTTGATCTGTAGTAGCTTTGAAACTTGTACGAGTGCCTCTGCCCTTTGATTTTGTGGCAGGTTTGGCATGCCTTGTCTTGTTGGTAAGGTATGGAAGTGGAACCTGTAACCCTTGTCTTATGTCCAAAATCCATTTGTCCTTTGTAAAAACGTGCCAATTTTTTGAAAATAGATAATTTTCCGCCTAAAGGTGCTTCTCTGAGCCTTGGTCGGCGGTGTCAAAGTCAAGTCATTGTGATTGTCCCTGCGGAGCAGTAGAAGTTCCTGCGCCACTTCTCTGATTAGTTGGTTGCCATTGGCGGCCCCTGTAGGAGCCTCGGTATTGCCCTCTACCTTGAGCACGCCTGTTTTTCCCCCTTTGGAACTTGTCAGCGTCTGGAAAGGACCAATTCTTCAAAGGCCAATTCCTACTGAACCTTGGTGGCTGAACCTGGAGGAAATCTTTGACTGTTTGCACTGATTTAGCCTTTTCCTCAATTGATTTCAACACACCCTGTGCATTAGTACCAAATAGCCTGTCTTTTTCCAGAGGTGCATCTAGAAGCTTTACTTTAACATGATCTGGTAATGTCTGTTCTTTCAACCAAGCATGTCTACGTATGACCGCCCCTGTCATAGCTGCCCTACATGAAGCTTCCAATGCATCATAACCACACTGAAGAAAATGATTGCTAACCTGCTGAGTATTATGAACCAAATCCTGCAATGCCTTTCTATCTAAAGGCTCAGGAGAGGCTAACTTTTTCTGCAAATCATCCATCAAGAAATCCTGATACTGAAACATATGAAAAAGGCAGTTAAGTGCCCTCATGGCAAGGGTGGATGAGGTATAAACTTTACCCCACCTCTCCAGGGACCTAGATTCCCTGTCTGCGGGCAAAGGATTTTTGGCCGTGGAAGTGGCCACTCCTTTGGGCCCCTGAGAAATAGTTTCTAGATCAACAGAGTGGGCGTTAGAGATGTTTATGAGTTTCAGGAACCCTGTAATATCTGTCTGGCTTGACAAAAGCAGGAGGGAGAGAATCAGGAGAAGCACTGGAGTCTGCGAACACATCATCCAATACCTCTAACAGGGGGTATAGCTAAAGGCCTGTGCTGGGGTAACTTAAGGAAGGTCCGAAGCCTTTTCCTGGAGTCGGAGAAATCCTGGCCCTGCCACTGAAAATGCTCTCATGGAATGGAGAATTTCCCCGAAAGAAATATCCTCAGGAGGAGAGGCAGAGGGAATGGATTCATCAGCATCAGAATCCTCGTAGGCCGGGAAGGATTCTTCCTGGGAGTCTGAAAGGCCTGACTCACCGGAGGCTTCATCTGAGGAAAGGGTATCTGCCTGCTCAACCCTAGGCCTTTTGCTTGAAGGCGGCTGAGAACCTCTGTCTGAATGAGCCTGAGGGCCCCTGATTAAAGAAATTAGATCTACAGCTAAAGTCATGATCTGTTTATCAGAAGTGGGACCCTGTGAAAAAGATTTAGGAGGGTGAGACTTAACCTGGCTGGCAGCCTTAGCACGTGTGTAGGCCTTGATAGACAAACACAGGAGGCCTAGCTGCCCCACGTGCTGGAGTAACTTTGTCCACCGGTATGGTGTCAGGCAAAACTTGGGCTTCGGTTTCAGGAGGAAAATCAACAGCCGGCACCGGGGTAGTCTCCGGGACCGAAGTGGGCGGTAAAGCGGTGTAGTCGGCCCGGAGCGGTAGAATTACCGCCTCCGAAGAGACCGATGCACTCGCGGTAGGCTTTAGCGAGGTGTCTGTGGAAGTCGCGGGCCGCGAATGTCGGTCCCGGTCCTTCCACTTTTTGGAAATATGTGATGTCGGTTGTTCGACGGCATGATATAGGAGTAATTTTCCCCAAAAAAGTCTTCAGCAAATTCTGCCCGGCGCCTAAGTGTGCGCTTATTAAAGCAAGCACAGGCAGCACAGGCCGAGACGTCGTGGTCTGAGCAGAGGCAGGGAAGGCAGTAAGAATGGAAGTCCTTATGAGGCATTTGTTTACCACAAGACAAGCAATTAACTTTTGCAGTTTTATCTGACATCGGCTGAGGCAAGAAAAGGTTCCCCAACGAGGTACTTAGCTTTTTGATGACTTCGGATCTGAAAACACAGGAGCTGGCCGACCAGCACTTGCTAACTGCTTCTGCTTCGGGCACTGCGCGGCAAGAAAGACTGAAGATGGCGTCACCTGATGCTTTTATACCCCAGCCGCTCTGTCAGGGAAGAGGCGACATCAGCAGACGCCGGACCCAGACTTTGGAATCCGGCCGAACGAAGGGCTGCCTGAGGCAGGACAACCCATATGTAAGGACTGCAGTTGCATTCTTGAAGGACATCTGCCTGTGAATGTCCAATGAATGCAGTAGTCTTTCCCCTTTATTCTGTGGTTTTGGATAAAAAGTAGGCAAGTGAATGGTTTGGTTTAGAGACGCACTTGAAACCACCTTAGGCATAAACGTAGGATTAGTTCTTAAGGACACCCTGTCCTGGTGGAAAATGAGGAAAGGTTCCACTGCCATTAGTGCCTGTAATTCTGAAACTCTTCTTGCAGAAGTTATTGCCAGGAGCAGAGCAGTTTTCCAAGAAATGTATTTTAATTCTGCCATGCTAGCTGGTTCAAAAGGAGGTAAAGTTAGTAAATTTTTCCAAAACAAAGTTGAGGTCCCAAGTTGGAGTAGGTGCTCTACAGGGCGGTCTTATGTTTTTAGCCCCTCTGAGGTACTGTTTTAGCAAAGGATTATAGAAAATTGGTGGATCCGTGTTGTAATGTGCAGAGATGGCAGAGGCGTGGATCTTGACGGATGAAAAGTTGAGGCCTTTGTCCAGCATCAGTCAAATACTGTAGTATCTGAGGAATGTTTGGCACGAGAGGATCAAGGCTGTGAGCCTGGTTCCAGGCACAGAACCTCTCATTTATCAGAGTTGGCTTTCCTGGTACTAGGCCTTCTGGCCTCCAGAATGACATCCATAACTGCTTTGGAGAGAGGCACTGCTTGCGTGGCTAGGGAATCTTCCATGCAGCTAGGTTTAGTGTCTTTAGCTGGCTGTGAAGTAACTGATTGTTGTGCTGTGACAGATGTGGTATTTGAGGCAAAATCCAGGGTGGTCCTTGTGCTAAGTTTAAGACTGGGTACCAGTGCTGGCGTGGCCAGCCTGGTACAATGAGGATAATTTTTGGCTCTTCTTGCCTCGCTTTTATGAGTACCTTTGGGAGAAGAGGCAGTGGTGGAAAATCATATACTTGTAGGTTTTGTCCAGCTGAATGAGAGGGCATCCGCTTTCCATGCTTGCGGATGGTAACTCCTTGTGCAGAATTTCTTTAGCTGGCAATTCATTGGGGAGGCAAACGGATCTATGTCCGGGCTCCACCATTTCTTTATCATTCTGTATATTTGAGGATGGGGATCCATGATATTTCTGCTTAAGACGTCTGCCAGTGCGTTTTTCTCTCCTGGCAGGAATTGTGCTGGTAGATGAACTTGATAGTTTATAGCTGTGTTCCATAAGGTCATGGCTGGTCTGCAGAGGGGGTAGGAGTGAGTGCCCCCTTGCTTGTTTATGTACCACAACTGTGGTGTTCTGTCTTTAGTAATAGTTGTCCTGGATGCAACAGGTCCTTGAAAGCTATAAGGGCATTTTGTACAGCTAGCATCTCTGATTGATGTGAAGATGCCTTTGTTCTGCAGACCACTTGCCCTGAATACATTTTCCTGCCATGTGTGCTCCCCAGGCGTAATCCGATGCATCTGTTGTGTTTGTCACCTCAACAAGGGACAGCCTTTCACTCAACCCACAGCCAGGCAATCTTGAGCCGACCATTGAAACTCCTGTTGAAGGCAAGGTATTAGTGGTATAACTGTTTCCAAACATTTACAGTGTTGAGACCATACATTCTTTAGGTACCATTGTAGTTTCCTCATATGCAGTCTGGCATATGGAATTAGTATGCAAGATGCCATGAAGCACAAGGCCTGCAGAATTTTCTTGCAGGGAGTTGGGTCTTTGTTGCCATCAATTGAAAGTAGTGTCAGTTGACCTTGCTTGTCTGGCGTGAGAAAAGCCATCTGGGCCGTTGTGTTCAAGCTGGCACCCAGGAATATTCTCTTGAGGGCACCAGTTTTGATTTCTTTTCGTTTACTGTGTACCCCAGGCAACTTAACTTTTTTTTACAAACGCCAGATGCTGTAGAAGAATGTCCTTGCTCTCTGCTTGAATCAGGCAGTCGTCCAGGTATGGGTAAATTTGAATTCCTTTCTGTCTGCAAAATGCAATTACTGGTGCCAGGCACTTTGTGAAGACCCTGGACGCAGTAGATAATCCAAAGGGCAGTGCAGAGAATTGATAGTGCATTGGACCAGCTAAGAACTGGAGGTATCTTCTGCAGTTTTGTCTGATAGGGACATGCAGGTATGCCTCCTTGAGGTCCAAAGTCACGAGCCAAGCTTGCTTGCCCAGCATGGGAAAAAGCTGCTGTAATGTCAACATTTTGAATTACGGAACATCCAGCTAAGTGTTTAGTGAAGATCCAGAATGGGCCTCCAGGCTTTGTCTTTTCTAGGAACCAGAAAGAGTATTGAGTAAAATCCTTGCCCTTGTTCCTGTGGGGGTACCTTTAGAATAGCTCCCATGTTCATGAGTGCCATAATTTGTTTTTGGGCCTCTGCCCATTGATTTAGTGGCAGATTTGGCATTCCTTTTAATCTTGGCAGAGTGTGAAAGTGGAACCTGTAACCTTTTGAAATATTGAGAACCCATTTGTCTTGGGTGATCATATGTCAATTGTGATAAAAAAGTGCCAGTTTTCCTCCCAAAGGGGCTGCCAAGAGTGAGTGGTTTGGCAGCTGGAGTGGGAAGTCATTGGGGCTGTTTTTTATATGGTTGGTGCCTGTCTTCCACTTCTTTCTGGCCTGATGCACCCCATTGTCGAGGCCTGTAAGGACCTTGTGGTTGACCTCTAACTCTTGGCCGTCTGTATCTGCCCCTTTGAGGTCATTAACTGGAAACTACCAATTCTTTGTTGGCCAGTTTCTACTAAATCAAGGAGTCTGAACCTATAAGAAATCCTTCCCTGTTTGCATAGATTTTGCCTTATCCTCCATTTTCTTTAATACCTCTTCTGCCTTAGCTCCAAATAAAACATCCTGCTGTAAAGGTGCAGCCCGTAATTTAGCTTTAACATGATCCGATAATGTATCAACCATGCATGTCCAATGACAGAGCCTGTAACTGCTGCTCTGCATGAGGCCTCTAAAGAATCAAAACCACATTGCAAAGTATGCTTTCCCACTTGTTCAGCGGCATGCAATAAATCCTGCATTTCTTTAAAACTAGGAGGATCTGAATCTGGAAGCATTTTTTTGTTTCAACTGAGATCAAAAATTGCTGATATTTTAGCATGTGAAACTGGCAATTTAAGGCTCTCATTGCTAAAGTTGCAGACGTATATACTTTCTTTCCCCATCTGTCTAGTGCTCTGGAATCTTTCAGAGGGAACTGGGTTCTTTGCTGATGAAGCCTTAACCCCTTTGGGTCCCTGAGAAATAGTTTCAGGATCAGCAACAGGGCTTTTATACAGAAATTTGCGAGAGTCAGGGACTCTGTCTGGTTTAAGTGGAGCTGGAGGTAAGGAATCAGGATTTAAGCTGGATTCAGTGCACACATCATCCACAATATCTAGCACTGGCGAATAGCCAGGGGTCTGTGTTGAAGTAATAGGAAGTCTGAGCCTTTTCTTGGATTCTGAATAATCCTGGCCTTCCCAATGGAAATACTCCCTCATGGTATGTAAGGCTTCCCCAAAGGAGTAGTCCTCAGGAGGAGAGGCTGATGGAATAGATTCCTCAGCATCAGAATCCTCATAAGGGGGTAAAGAGTATACCAAGGTCCGAGGATGAATTTGAGGAAATGGACCCCTGGTCGGATGAATCAATCTGCATCCTGTCTAGGCCTTTTATTAGGTGGGGGATGGAGCCCCTGATCAGTGATCAGGTCTTCGGCCATTTTGAGCATTTGTTTCTTAGGCATGGAGGCTTGTCCTGGAGAATGCTGTACTTGTTTTAGTTTTTAAAGGAGGCTTCGACTTAGAAGAGGGTTTAATGCTTAGTTGAGTAGGTCTGAAGACACCCTCTGAAGCTGCAGGTAGCTCAGGTACTCCGGATCCCTCTGCAGGATCGGTTTCAGTCTGCTGAAAAGCTAGTGCGTCCGAAGGCCCAGCTATCTCCACGTGGGGGTCGGGGGCGGCCTGTGGTTCTGCAGAAGCGGTAGTCAGGGGCTGCGAAGGCACTTCACTGAAAACCGGAGAACCGGTGACTGGCCTAGAATAGGCTTAGTCAGTTTTGGGCCTCTGATGCCTGTCCTTGTCTTTGCACTTTTTATGTCAGAAGTTCCAACGGTATGGTAGAATTAAATTTTCTGCCAAAGTAATGTCGGGCAAAATCAGATGTTTAATAGTGCGCTTATTAAACCTAGCACAAAACTGACAACCAGTAACGTCGGGGTCTGGGCCTAGGCATGGGATACAATAAGAATGGAAATCCTTGAGGCATTTGCTTCCCACAAGAAATACAGTTAACGTTTACTGACATCGGTCTGAGACAAAGTTTCCCCAACGGGGTACTTAGCTTTGTAGACTTCAGTTCTGGATTTGGAATGAAAATCTCAGGAGGCGGCCAACCGGCACTTGCAAACTGTTTTTGCTTCGGGCACCGCGTGGCAAGAAAGACTGAAGAAAATGGTGTTGGCTGCATCTTATATACCCCTGTCGCACGGACGTCAGGGAGGAGGTGACAGCAACAGACAGGACCAAGACTTTGGAACTCAGGCCGGCTGGGGAACCACCTGACGGCAGGATAACCCAAATGTAATGACTGCAGCATTGTCACACGATCCTCAATGGGGTACTTAGCTTTAAAAGATTTCATGTTTGAAACTCGAAAATTTCAGGTAGTGGCCGATCGGCACTCGTGAACTGCTTCCGTTTTGGGCTCTGCTCGGCAAGAAAAGCTGATGTAATGGTGTCTGAGTGACAACCTCTGTGCCTCTGCCCACTGATTTTTTGGCAGGTCCGGGCAACCATTTGCCATTGGCAGTGTGGAAATGGAATCTGTATCCGTGATACGATGTTTAGTACAGACTTGTCCTGGGTTAACTGCCAATTTTGAGCAAATGTGCTACTTTTCCCCCTATGGGTGCTGCCAAAAGGTAAGTGCTTGGTGTAGGCAGAGGGAAGTCATTGGGATTGCTTTCTGTAGGTTTGCACTCTCCTCCAGATTTGGAGGTAGATGCACCCCATTACTTTGACCTGTAAATCTTGCGCCTGGTATCTGGAACCCTTAGGGCATCTGAATTTGCCTCTGAGCTCAGACACAGGAAAGACCAATTTTTTGTAGGCCAGTCTCTACTGAATCTTGGGGGCTGCACTTGTAAGTCTAACAGTTTGCATAGTTTGGTACTTAAGCATATGAAATTGAGTTTAAGGCCCTGATTGCCAAGGCTGCAGATGTATACACCCCCCCCAATCTGTCCCAGTGCCCTTGAATCTGTCAGAGGGGGTAGGATTTTTTTGCTGTTGAAACCTTAACTCCATTTGGGCCCTGTGAAAGTTTCAGGATCAGCAGTAGGGTTTCTAAATAAAAATTTATGGGAGTCAGGGACCCTGTAATATCTATCAGGCTTACTGGGAGCTGGAGGCAAGGAGTCAGGGGTCAAGCTAGACTCCGAAAACAGATCATCCACAATGTCTAAAACAGGGGGAATGGCTAAAGGCTTGTGCCGAGGGAGAAGGAAATCCCCGAGCCTTTTTTTGATTGAGAAGTCTCGACTCTCCCAGTGAAAATGCTCCCTCAAAGTATAAGGTTTCTCCAAATGAATAATCCTCAGGAGGAGATGCAGATGGAATAGACTCCTCAGCATCAGAATCCTCATAGGGAGGCATAATTCCTGATCAGAAGAGGAATCGGAAGAAACAGAAACCTGATCCAAAGATTCATAATCAGTGTCTTGCCTAGGTCTCTTATCTGGAGGGGGATGGGTACCCCTGATCAAGGTAAGGTAGAGCCATTTTGATCCTTTTTTTAGGCAGAGGCCCTATGCATGTGGCTCATGCGTCATTTTTTAGTTTTAGAAGTTGCTTTTGTCTTAGGTTTTGCAGCAGCTGTCATCGGTTTGACATGCAAATGTTGGGGTCTGAATACACCCTCAGAAGCCGGTGCCTGCTCAGCGGCTCCGGACCCATCTGAAGGAGATACACCAGTCAGTCCAATACCTTGAGTAACTTGCAGCATGCCGGAGTCCACGTGGGTGTCGGTAGAGGCCTGCAACTCTAAGTAGCAAGTATCGGGCTGTGAAAGCACCTCACTGAGTACTGGCGAACAGCTTAGGAAAAGCAGTGTCGGTTTTGGATCTAGACTGCCTTGTGTGTCCTTTTCTTTGCGTTGTGTACTCCGGTAGTCTGATTGCTATCAGACGTCATTTCTGGGTAGTTAAATCAGTTTCCAAAATACTTTGATGCAAAAGATATACCTAAGCTTAATACTGGGTTGGTTAAATCTAGCAAAAAAACGACAGCCAGGCACACTGATCAGGGCCTAGGCAAGGAATACAGTATAAATGGAAATACTTGAGGTATTTGCTTCCCACAAGTAATACAATTAACTTTCTGACATCGGTAAAAAGCAAAGAAAAAATTTCCCCCAACGGGGTACTTGGCTTTAGTGAAGACTTCGGTTCCAAATTCGAAACTCGAATATTTCAGTAGTCTGCCGACCGGCACTTACGAAATACTTCAGCTTCAGGCACCGCGCAGCAAGACTGAAGAAAATGACGTCTGCTGCATGTTTTACACCTCTGACGACCTGCCGTCATGGAAGAGACATCAACCGAAGCAGGACCCCAAGACTTTGGAATTCACGCCGACTGAGGGCAACCTGCCAGCAGATTACCCAAATGTAATGGCTGCACAAGTGAAACTCTAAGAACCTTTGCAATTCAGACACTTTTGGATGAGATACTGGCCACCAAAAAAATGCTTTTCCAGGTCAGAAAAGTTAAATACTCATAACGTTTTCATCTTTCCTCACATGTGGGTTTGGATCTCGAGCTACTGCCATAAGCAAGCTTGTGCCAACAAAAAAAGCTCTTGGGCAGCTCCCCCTTACCCACAATGCATCTGTCCCCATCAACTCAGATCTCGTTTGCTATAACTACATTAGTAAGAGAAGCATTAGAATTCAACACAGCCTTATGTGAAGCAATTTCTGGAGCCCTAGACATGGTCCTGTTCAATCAAGTGTCTATGAAGGGAGTCTAGAGCTGGAGGGTGGGACTGAGGAGGGATGAAAAATAGTCAATACAGATGGAACATTACGGTGAGTATATAACTTCATCCGATAGTCAATTTTTCATCCTCTCCTCACATGTGGGAGAGAGTCCCTAGCTACCTTTATCCAGAGTGGACTCTCAGGAGATTATTCCTCAGAAAGAAATAGTTGTATAAAATCTTAACCATAGATGTCCTCTTCCATGTTGCAGCATTCATACTGAGATTTTCAGCCATCAGGCGACCAGACGTTGGCTCCTATACAAAAGCTTAAGCCTGGCTGCTGTAGGTGCATGGGACGTCACACGTAGGGCCATAAACCATGGAATATAAATGTGATGGCCTCACGCACAAACCTCAGATAGTACAGTTGTGTACACTTACCATAAATGTAATGTTGAGTGTATTCACTGTTGCAGTCATTACATTTGGGTAATCTGCTGGCAGGTTGCCCTCAGTCGGCCTGATTAAAGTCTTGGGTCCTGCGGCCGATGTTCCTTCTTCCATGACGTCAGGGGTATAAAACATGCAGCCGATGCCATTACATCAGTTTTTCGTGCCCCCCAAATGGGGAGCAAATAAAATTAAAACACAAAAAATATACCTCCAATCCCAAAAGCAAATACACCAAAAGGGCTTTAAGCACAGAGAAAGTAAGGTATAGCCAGAGAAAAATAGGAGGCTGGAGGGAGGGTAACCAGGACTGCAACAGTGAATACACTAACATCTACATTTATGTGTTTCACTGCTGCAGTTTACATTTGGGTAGATTCCCAAAGCTATGGCTGGGTGGAGGGAATTCTACAGCATTAGTACCAGCTATAAGGCCCTGCAGGACAGCAGTGGCAAAGCCAGCTCTGGAGTTAAAGAAAAGTGGTAAATGGTAACGTTTGGTGAATGTTATGAACTGAGCTCCAGGTAGCACCTTCTAGAATGTCCCTGGTAGGAACATCTCTGATAAAGGCTGTAGAAGTAGATGCAGCCCTGGTGGAATGGGATCTGAACCCCTGGGGGATCGTTTTTCCATGGTGCATATAGCAGAAACAAATACAATGGCTTATTCATTTGGAAATGGTTTGCTTTGAAATGGCCTCTGTCCCTGCAGCAAATGTCACCAGCAGTTCAGATTTCTTTGAGATTTTGTAATGTTTAAGTAAAATCAAAGTTGTCTGTGTACATCCAATGAATGCAGAATCCACTCCCCCTTGTTCTGTGGATTGGAAAAGTTGGCAAATGAATGGTCTGATTAAGAGCCACACTGGATACCACCTTGGGCACGAAGGATGGAAAGGTCCTGAGAGATACCCTGTCTGCATGAAGAGTGATGAAAGGCTCCACTGCCACAAGAGGCTGTAATTCGGAAATCCTTCTAGCTGAAGTGACTGCTAAAAGGAAAGCTGTTTTCCAGGAGAGGAATTTTAGTCTGCAGTAGCAGCTGGCTCGAAAGGAGGGAGAGTGAGCTTCTCAAATACAAACTTGAGGTCCCAGGCAGGGGTTGGAGCTCTCCTGGGTGGTCTTTTTTGCCCCTCTGAGATGCTGCTTTAGCAGAGAATGAGAGAAAAGAGGGGAGGTTGTGTTTCAATGAGCTGAAAAGGCTGAGGCATGGATTTTTATGGGAGAAATGGACAGGCCCTTGTGAAGCATTAGTTAAGTATTGCAAACTGAGGAATGTTGGACACTGCTGTGCTTATCCCTTGAGATAGATTCCAGGCACAGAATCCTTTACAACTTTCAGCATAAGATTTTCTAGTACTAGGCCTTCGCCTCCAAAATATCCATCACAGGTTTGCTGAGGGATGCTAAGGGTGAATTGAGGTGATTAGCCACACTGCAAGACTCAAAGTTTGGAGCGGAGTATGCAGAATTTGGTTGTTCTGCTGAGACAGTAAGGTGTTTGAGACAGGTGCCACGGTGGAAGATGTGACAGCGCAGGAGTGGGTACCAGTGTTGGCGAGGCCAGTCTGGAACAATCAAAATCATTTTTGGTTTGTCCCGTTTGACTTAGAACTTTGGAGAGCAGAGGCAGAGGGGGAAAGGCATAGACGGATAGGTTTTTCCAGCTTAAGGATAGAGCATCCACTTTACAGGCTTTTTTTCTGATGAGTTCTTGTGCAAAATTTGTCCAACTGATAGTTCTGGGGTGAGGCAAAAATATCTAGGTCTGGGCTCCCCCATTTGCATGTCAACATGTTGAAAATACGTGGTTCCAGTTTCCTTTCGTGTGGGTCCATGAGACTTCTGCTTAGTTCTTCTGCCAGAGTATTCAGCTTTCCTGGCAGGAATTGAGCTTGTAGTTGTACTTGATAGGTCAAGGCTGTGTTCCACAATGCCATGGCTAGTCTGCAAAGAGGGTAGGAGTGTGTACCCCCCTTGCTTATGTACCACAACCATGGTGTTGTCTGTATTTATCATTAATTGTCCTGGATGAAGGTAGCCCTTGAAGGCTGTCAGTGCAATCTGTACAGCTAGCATTTCTTTTTGATTGATATGAAGGTGCATTTGATTTGGACTCCATTTGCCCTGAATGCACTTCCCTGCCAGATGTGCCCCCCAAGCATAGTCTGATGAGTCTGTAGTTAAGGTTTGGGTGGCAGGGGGTGGTGTGAATGGCAGTCCCTTGTTTTGGTGGCAAGCCTCTGCCCACCATAGGAACTCAGCTGCAGACAAGGTACGATAGGAATCACCGTTTCCAAGCTGCGACAACGCTGACGCCATAGACAAGTATCACTGAAGATTCCTCATATGCAGTCTTGCATATGGAATTAGAAGAATGCAAGTGGCCATGAATCCCAAAGCTTGCAGTATTTGCCTTGCAGAAAGCAGGGTTTTTGTGGCCACCTGTTTGAAGTCACCAAATGAGTTTGCTTCTCTGGCGTAAAGAAAGCCATCTGGGCAATTGTATTCAAGTTTGCACCCAGGAATGTAATTAGAGGGTACCAGTTGTGATTTCTTTTCGTTTATAGTGTACCCTAGACAAGTTAGAACCCTTTTTACAAATGCCAGATGGTTTAGAAGAGTGTCGTCTGCCTGAATTAGACAATTGCCCAGGTATGGATATATTTGAATATTTCTTTGCCTGCAAAATGCAATTACTGGAGCCGGGCACTTTGTAAAGACCCTGGGCACAGTAGACAAGCCAAAGAGCAGTGCAGAGAACTGGTAATGCAAGTAGCCTGCTTTGAAGCAGAGGTACCTTCTGCAAGATTCCCTGATTGGGACATGCAGATAAGCCTCTTAAATCTAGAGTTGCCAACCAGGCATCTTTTCCTAGCATAGAAGTAACTGGTGAAGAGTCAGCATCTTGAATTTTGGAATGTCCAGAAAGGTGTTTAGAGTAAATAAGCCCAGAATTGGATGCCATGGTTAGTCTTTTCTGGGTACCAGGAAAAGTCTTGAATAGAAACCTAGCCACTTTTCCTCTTCTGGTACTGGTTGAGTAGCCCCCATGCTCATGAGGGAAAGTACTTGTTTCTAAGCCTCTGCCCACTGATTTGGAGGAAGGTCTGGCCATCCGTTTGGAATTGGCAACGTGTGGAAATGAAATATGCATCCCTGGGATACTATATTTAAAACCCATTTGTCCTGGGTTAAAGGTAAGTGCTTGGTAAGTGTAAAGGGAAGTCATTGAAACTGCTTACCATAGGGAGGCGTCTTGTTTCCAGATTTGGAGGAGGCACCACACTTGTTCTGAAAGTACCTTGTGACTGAAACCTGGAGCCTTTGGAATGTCTGGGTTTGACTTGAGTGGCTCTCAAAGGAACTGGGAAAGGAGTTCTTAGGCCAGTGCCTACTAAATCTTGGAGGTTGCACTTGTAAGAAATCTTTCAGAGTTTGCATAGATTTAGCTTCATCTTCCATCTTTTTTAAAACTTCTTCAGCCTTATTACCAAAGAGGCGGTCCTGTTGCAAAGGAGCATCCAACAATTTTGCTTTAACATGATCAGGCAGATTTTGCTCTGAGCCAAGCATGCCTTCTTAGCACAGACCCAGTTACAGCAGCCCTGCAAGAGGCCTCCAAATAATCAAAACCACATTGCAAAGTATGGTTTCCAACTTGTTCAGCCGAATGTAATAAATCCTGTAAATCTTTATTTTCCAGTCAGAAATCATTTTCTGTTTAAGCAGTCCCAGGATATGCCGTTGATATTTTAGCATATGAAACTGACAGCTTAAAGCCCTGATTGCCAAGGCTGCAGAAGTGTAAACCTTCTTACCCAATCTATCCAGTGCCCTGGAATCTCTATCAGAAGGGGTAGAATTTTTAGCAGTAGAAGCCTTAATGCCCTTGGGACCCTGAGAAATGGTTTCAGGATCTGCAACTGGATTTTGAAAAGGAATTTGTGGGAGACAGGAACCCAAATCAGGAGCCCTACTAGATTCTGAAGGAAAAAAAAAAAAAAAGTCTAGAACAGGAGGTATAGCCAAAGGCCTACACTGCGATAGAAAAATCCCAAAGTCTCTTTTTAGATTCTGAAAAATCCTGATTTTCCCAGTGGAAATGTTCCCTTAAGATATGTAAAGCTTCCCCAAAAGAAAAATCCTCAGGGGGAGTAGCAGAAGGAATGCAATCTTCTGCATCAGAGTCCTCATAAGTAGACAGACAATTCCTGTTCATTAGAAGAGTCAGAAGAAACAGAATCCTGTTCAGAAGATTCATAATCAATGTCTTGCCTAGGCCTCTTAGAAGGGGGGGGGGGGGGGGGGGGGTTGGCTACCCCTGATCAGAGTAATTAAATCTTCAGCCGTTTTGATAATTTGCTTTTTTAGGCATAGGGGCCTGCACATGTGGCCCAGGCAACTTTTTTTAGGCATAGGTCTAGATTTTGGCCTTAGTTATGACGATGGCATCAGTCTAATATACAAATCTGGAGGCTGAAGATGGCATCAGTCTAATATACAAATCTGTAGGCCTGAAAACACCCTCAGAAGCTGGTGCCTGCACAGCGGCTACGGACCCATCCAAGGTAGAGACATCTGCAGGTTCCATAATTTAAGCATCTTGCAGCATACCGGACTCTGAATGGGTCTCCGTAGAAGTCTGCGAATCAGAAGCAGTGAGCATCGGGGGCTGCGAAAGCGCCTGAGTACCAGGCGAACTGGTGACTGGCTTAGAAGCGTAGTCGGCAGTTTTGGACCTCAACGGCCTGTGTTCTTTGCGTTTTGTATTTCGGTAGTCTGATTGCTAACAGACTTCTGCACAATTACAGCAACAGCCAAAATATTCAGAAGCAAAAATGTACAGACGTTTGATAGTGCGTTGATTAAATAAAGCACAAAACTGACAGCAAGGTAAGTTGTGGTCAGGGCCCAGGCAAGGAATACAGTACAAATGAAAAGCCTTATGGAGGTATTTGCCTCCCACAAGTAATGCAATTAACTTTTACGGACATCAGCAAGGAGCAAGAAAAAGCTTCCCCAACGGGGTGCTTTTTAGTTGACTTCGGATCTGAAATTTCAGGAGTCTGCCGACCAGCACTTGCTAACTGCTTAAGGCACCGCACGGCAAGAAAGACTGATATAATGGTGTCAGCTGCATGTTTTATACCCCTGACCACCTGACGTCCTGGAGGAAGGGACAGCAACCAATGCAGGACTGAAGACTGTTAATCAGGCCGACTGAGGGCAGCCTGCCAGCAGATTACCCAAATGTAATGACTGCAACAGTAAAACACGAAAATCTTGAAGCCCAGAGAAGAGACTAAGGCCGAAGAGAAGCGAAAGCAAATGTCCTTGCATAGCTGCAAGGAGTGGCCTGGAGTGAGGGTATACCCTTGAGAAGATAGAGGATATCAGGGGGATGAAGGGTGGGAAGGAATACTGCAACACGGAAGACATCTATGGTTACGGTAAGATTTTACACAACTATTCTATGTCCTATTCCCATGTTGCAGCATTCACACTGTGGGAGAGTACCATAGCTAAGAGGAATGTTGGGAGGTGGCGGATTCTGGGAATCCTTGCAGGATTGCCCTGGTAAATCATGGCCTGGCCCAGCCTGTAGTGCTTGGTGAAAGTATGGACTGTGGACCAGGTGGCTGCTTCCATGATGTAAGCAGTATAGTCCTTTCATGAAGGCCTTAGAGGTAGCCATGCCTCTGGTAGAATGTATTCACTCCTTGAGGCAATGGTTTGTGATGAGTAGCAAGGATGAATTTTCTGATCCAGGAAGAGACCGTTTGGAGACTGCCTTACCCAAGGCCCTGGGATGGAAGGAAATGAACAGTTGGTCAGATTTTCTGAAACACTTGGTTTTGTCCAAGTAGAACCTCAGTCACCCATGTACATCTAGGGAATGGAGGATCCTCTCTGCAGAGAGAGAGTAGGAGAGGGGAAGAAGGTGGGTAGGTGAATAGACTGGTTAAAGAAAAGCTCATTAACTACTCTGGGAATAAAGTAGGGGTTAGTGCATAGGGAAATCTTGCCACTGTGGAAGGTGGTGTAAGGAGGGCAAGCCATCAGGGCCTGTAATTCAGTTGGGATCTGAGGTAGATGCCACGGTGGGCAAGGGCAGACAGGCTGCGCAGCAGTGGGTACCAGTGCTGGTGTGGCCAGTCTGGGGCAATCAGGAGTGCCCTCCGTTTCTCTTCAGTTGATTTGAGCAATACCCTTGAAATGAGTGGTAAATGCAGAGGCAGGTTTACCCACTGGAAGGATAAAGCATCCACTTTCCAGGCCTTGCTGGGAGGTTCCCAGGTGCAGAATTTGCAAAACTGATTGGAGTGGGAGGCAAAGAGGTAGACCACCAGGGTGCCCCATGTCTGGGTTACAAGGGTGAAGGCTCTGTGGTCTAGCTTCTGTTTGCGTTGCCTGCGAGTTTAGGGAGCCTGGCAGGAATTGTGCTAGCAGGTGTAGTTGCATGGCTGAGGCAGTGTGCCAAAGGGTCACAGCGACCCTGCAGAGAGGATAGGAGTGAGTCCCTCCCTGCTTTGCTTGCTGATATACCACATAGTACAGTTTTGTACCTACCATAAATGTAGATGTCCGAACTGGATAGCATCTGCAGTCATAACAAATGGGTTGTCCTGTCGTCAGGCAGCCCTTCGGTCGGCCGGATTCCAAAGTCTGGGTCTGGCTTCGGCTAATGTCGCACTTCACCCGACGTCATCTCTGCTGGTCTTCGGGTATAAAGGCATCAGCCGACGCCATTTTCTTCAGTGTTTCTTGCCCCAGATGCCAGTTGCCCTCTTGGAAGGCTAAATTTGGATAAATGCCAATGTATGCAGACAAGGTAGAAGGCAAATACAAAAAGTAAGTATGTAGATATATACAAACAAATACACCATAAGAGACTCCCCCCCAGCTAGCTATTAGGAGTGTAAATACCCTAGGAGTACCACAGAGGGGAAGGAGGGTGGGTAATCCTGACTGCAGATGCTATCCAGTTCGGACATCTACATTTATGGTAGGTACAAAACTGTACTATGTCCTTCATGGATGCATCTGCAGTCATAACAAATGGGTAGAATACCATAGCTAAACTAGGGGTGGAGGAAGAAAAAATTATGGTGTAGTTAGGATCCCTTGCAGTACAGCAGTGGCAAACCCTGCTCGGGATCTAGAATATAGAGGTAAATTGTAATGCTTGGCAAATGTATGCACGGAGGTCCAAGTAGCCGCCTCAATAATGTCCTTGGTTGCCACTCCTCGTAAGAAAGCTGTGGTAGTGGCTGTAGCTCTTGTTGAATGAGGTCTTATGTTCTGTGGCATTGGTTTTCCATGGTAGGAGTAACAGAATCTGATGCAATTTCCTATCCATTTGGAGATTGTCTGTTTGGAAATTGCTTTTCCTTCCCTTCCTGGTGCATATGCCACTAACAGCTGGTCAGTTTTTCTGTTACCTTTGGTTCTGTCCAGGTAATAGCGTAACTGTCTATGTACATCCAAAGTAGGCAGTAGCCTTTCCCCCCTGTTCTGTGGGTTGGGAAAGAAGGTAGGTAGGTGGATTGCCTGGTTTAAGGACACTCTGGATACCACCTTTGGCATAAATGTAGGATTAGTTCTCATGGAGACTATCTTGATGGAAGAACAGGAAGGGTTGTACTGCCATTAAGGCCTGGAGTTCTGAAATCCTTCTTGCTGAAGTAAATGCCAGAAGGAAAGCAGTTTTCCATGATAGGTGTTGCAGATCCGCTGTTCCTGCTGGTTCAAATGGAGGGAGTGTCAATTTTTCTAGTACAAAATTTAAGTCCCATGCTGGTAGTGGTGGTTTCCTAGGAGGTTTTACATTCTTGATCCCTCTGAGGAATTGCCTAAGTAGAGGGTGCGAGAAGACAGGTGGATAAAAGCTGTATTCTGCAGAAATAGCTGAAGCATGTATCTTGGAGGAATAGGACAGGCCTGTGTGTAGAAGCTCTGCCAAGTACTCCAGGATGTTAGCAATGTCCATGTTTGACACGTCTTTTCCTCTCAGCACTCCAAGCGGCAAACCTTTTCCATTTTCCTGCATAGTTCCTTCTTGTTGAAGGTCTGCGGGCTTCAAGTATAATGTCTTTAACCCTTTGGGATAAGTCTGGGTTAGTTGCTCTTAAGTGATGTTCCAGGCAGTCAGTTGTAAGGTTTTTAGGTTTGGATGCAGGATGTTGTAGTAGTTCTGAGTTAACATCAAAGGCATCAGGGGTATTGACCACATTCTCCCCTGAGACATGCTCCTCAGCAGGGGATACCAGTGTTGTCTTGGCCAATTCGGAGCTATCAGAATTATCCTTGGTTGTTCCTCTGATTTTCAGTAGTACCTTGTGCATCAAAGGAAGAGGTGGGAATGCATATGCTGTCAGACCTTTCCAACTGAAGGAAAAGGAGTCCACCTTCCATGCAAGAGGGTGAAACGTCCTTGTGCAGAATTTCCTGAGCTGGTGGTTGAGTGGGGATGCGAACAGGTCTATTTGTGGCATTCCCCATTTTCTTGTGATGGCCTTGAAAATGTCCGGGTGCAGCATCCATTCGTGAGCATCCGAGGTGGTTCTGCTTAACATATCTGCTAGGGTATTTTCTTTTCCTGGCACGAAGGTCGCCTGTAACTGGATGTTGTAGCTCAGAGCCATGTTCCAAAGGTCCAGAGTCATTCTGCACAGGGGGTAAGAATGCGTGCCCCCTTGCTTGTTGATGTACCACATGACTGTGGTGTTGTCTGTCCTTATCAATAAATGGCCTTCCTTGAGGAAAGGTTTGAATTTCTGGATTGCTAGTTGTACTGCCAGCATTTCTTTTTGGTTTATGTGCAGGTGCAGCTGGTCTGGAGTCCACAATCCTTGTATGCATTTGTCCAACATGTGTGCCCCCCAGCCTAGGTCTGAGGCGTCCGTTGTGATGGTCTGGTTCGCTTGACCTTTGCGGAAGGGCAAGCCTAGGTTTGCCTGGCATGCTTGGGCCCACCATAGGAATTCTTGTTTCAGGCATGGGATTAGTGGGATTTCGGTTTCTAAACTGTCTGTGTTGAGACCATAAGTTTTTTAGGTACCACTGTAGCTTTCTCATATGCAGTCTGGCATGAGGAATCAGGATTATGCATGATGCCATGAATCCCAAGGCCTGCAGTACTTTTCTTGCTGTTAGTTTGTTCTGCTTTGTTAATGCCAAGAAGTAAAGAGGAAGTTGTTCTTGTTTTTCTGCAGTCAGGAATGCCATTTGTTTTACTGTGTCCAATTCTGCACCCAAGAAGGTTCTTGTCTGGGATGGGATCAGCCTTGACTTTTTTAAATTGACTGTGT